>NW_025858846.1:0-1026 GCF_002878395.1 Capsicum annuum
ATGTCATGTGCAATATTCTCAGCCTAAGTAACTCGTACAATAAAAGGTGTGGGGGACAAAATTAATGCAAAGTTAACAATTGCTTCGACAATAGGCATAAAGGAATGACTTTCTTCTTTAATTCAGCTACTGGTATGGTTAACATAAAAAAGAGGTGGTGCTATATATTCTGATGTTGGCATACTGATATTCTGGTGTTTGAGAGGTCTCTAGCTAAAGAGGTTGTGCTGTAAGACAAGGCAGCTGGTAAAGAAGTGTCTTCATTTGACATGTTACGAGTGAAATGTCTACATACTTGCTTACACTCGCAACTCTTATTGTGCAGTATGCCAAATTTAAATTAACAGCAGAATGCAAGCAAACTATGTTAGAATACAACTAGAAAAGTCAAAGATGTGTAAAAAACATTTAAAGTGCTCTTAAATGCATTAACAAATAAAACAGACTTTTGAACCTGTTTACCTTACGGTGGGCAACTCTTATAGCCTTCCAGCAAAGCAAACTCCCTGACCTTTCTTCTAATCTCCTGCAGAGAAGAAATATCAAATTAGTGCATAAGAATAGTCAAATTAAAGGAGGAACACTTCAGAACAGTTGCACCTAACATAAGCACTATGCAATATAAGAGTACTATTCCCCCAAAAAAAATATTTTTTTAATAAAATATAATATTCCAATAGGCTACATGTAATCGTCATCGGATGCATTTATGAGGTTTCCAGTAGAAAAAAATACTCCAAGACAGATTCAGACAAATGTTGTTCTAGGGATCAACACGAAAAGAAGAAATTCTTTGAGAAGAAAGGTCGACTTTCAGCTTCATGTAACGTTATCAAGGAACTAGCATATATTTAATAATACTTCACATAGAAGAAAATTACAAAAAAGAAAAAAGAAAAAAAGAAGTACGAAAAGGTATTGAAAGAGGTACTATATAATGAACATACACACGTGTTGAGAGATGGGATCATATAGAAATATGTCATGTGCAATATTCTCAGCCTAAGTAACTCGTACAATAAAAGG
>NW_025858847.1:0-67013 GCF_002878395.1 Capsicum annuum
TAATTGTCCAAAACCACCATTAATGCATATGAAAGCATAATAAAAAACATAGGAAACCATAACCAAGAATTTAATATCAAAACCCCCCAAATAATAGTTGAAAACCATAATCATGAACTAGTAAAACCATGAAATCAATCATATAAATCATGCCTTTAATTGAAATTACAATGAGGTAAGAGAATCATTCCTTATACGAAAGAATTGATTGAAGAAAATCACCAAGACTGTAATGACTTAATTTTCTCGTATGACATGAATACTAAAAGAAGGGAAACTACTCCTAAAAACATCTTATAGCCTCTTGTAAATAAATGTGGTGTGTAACACACACATGCACAAAACACTACTAGATGTGGCTTTTCAGACTCCCTAGGACACTATTGAACCTTAGGCTCTGATACCAAGTTTGTAACGACCCAATTTTCTGGAACCGAAATGTCACATGGTGCTCATGATCCTGAAGGACCACAAGCCAACCCTCTACTGATATCTATACCTAAACACTGCATAATATAGATAATATATGCAAAAACTGGCCATAAGGTTCAAAACATCTAAAAATACTCAAAATTTAAAATTGAATACTAATACATCTATTCCAAAAGCCTCCAAACTGTCTGAACTGTGGAGTTGATGGGACATGTCCCCAACAAACTCCGTCTACTGAACATAAACAAAATTTGATATGATAATAATAAAAATAAGGATCATCCTTGACTGAAGAGGACTTACTGCTATGTCTACTACTATTGATTAGGACTGAGATGCTAAGGGTACTCTGGATCCTGTGCCTCTGAACCTATGGTGTTAAATAAAATACCATAGAACAAATGCGTCAGTACGGGAATGTACTGAGTATGAAGATGAGATAATGCTAAATGCAAGGGCTTATGCATGAACAATTACTTAACTGAAAAATCATAAGAGTACTGAATGAGAACACATGCATGAATTCACAAACCATAACTACAACCATCACGACTTTGAATACTGAAACTTGGATACTGTATTACTATCATCTGAACTCACTACTAATCCTGGGATATTGAACAACTAAATCATGTGATACCGATAACTGAGTACTGAGGTGAGATCAGTCTTATATAGCAAGTGATCTCAAAACCTGAGGATACTGAAACTGATTAACTGGATCTACTCATATCAATGACTGAATTTTGAGTTTTCTACTCTTGACTGACTGCATCATAGATCAAACCTCTTTAATGGATGATTAGAAAATCTACTATCAATGATAAGAAATAATTATGTCTGAATCTGACAACAAGAATACTCAACTGAATTTGAGACTGAGATCAAGCCTATCTGATGGGTGATCTCGGGATCTGATAATGAGATTACTCAACTAAATCTGAGACTGAGATCTAGCCTATCTGATGGGTGATCTTGGGATCTAATAATGAGATTATTCAACTGAATATGAGACTGAGATGAAGCCTATCTGACGGGTAATCTCAGGATCTTATAATAAGAATACTCAACTGAATCTAAAATTGACATCAAGTCTATCTGATGGGTGATCTCAAGATCTGATAATGAGATTACTCAACTAAATCTGAGACTGAGATCAAGCCTATCTGAAGGGTGACCTCGGGATCTGATAATGAGATTACTCAACTGCATATAAGACTGAGAGCAAGCCTATCTGATGGGTGATCTCTAGATCTGATATTGAATAACTTTATATGGGACCAAGCCTATCTGACGGGTGATCCATGAATTAATGGAACTATCTGAGTTTCTCATTAAGATATATGACTGTATCTAATAGTCCTGATATTTGAAGATTGATACTGAAACACAACTGTGGGAAGTAGTCACTAAACTGACATTCCCTAAATCTCAACTGGTGGTGTCTAACTTATAACCCAAGCTGAAAGGGTGTCAATACTGTGCCACGGGTAAAGACTTCTCTGGTCAAGCCTATCTGACGGGTGACCCTCGCAGAAAGTCAAGCCTAAGGCAATATAATAGTCAAGCCTATCTGACGGGTGACTAGCCTTTCCTAACAGGTGTCTCCTGCATCCTGCGCTGGCTATGCAATTCTACAGTTTAGGGATTGCTCCTAACGACTCTGCCTCTCTGACGGGGAGCCTCCATCCCTGCCCTCGCTCGGTGCTATCTCCTACTCATAGCTAAAAGACTCTGAACTGATTCTTAACTGAACACAAACTAAGTTAAGTTTGATACTGATCATGTTTCTTGAATGATCTGACTTAGTTAAGCTGAATTTACTTGGTTCCGTATCTGACGGAATACTACTGAATCTCATTATCTGACTAAACAACACTGAGCTTTGAATAGAGTACTAGATTACTACAGAGGTCAGAACTGAACACTTGAATAGTACTAGATCTGAGATGGGTACAAGACTGAGGCTAGATTACTAGCAATACTAAGATTACGGTGATTACAAAGATTACTGAGATTTCTTAAGTTCTGTATCTTTCTGAGAATACAAAGTTCTATAACTCGCTGAGTTTTGAGAATCATTGCTCGACTGGAATTATCATGAAAACTGACATGGGCTATAGAAAACAGCTAAATTATTGGGTATAAATACCCCCAAGACTAGATAACATAAAAGTAAAACATAACCATTATTGAATAATCAAGACCATGGACAATCATTCACCATCACAATCACTAAGGCATCACTTTAATCATTTAGGAATCCTAAACATGTAATAACATAGGGGGATATGCTATTGGATCATACGCCATTCAACAAGGCCTTGCATTAAGCACTTCGCACATATTTAAATCTTGGCATGTACCGAAGAACACATACTTGGGGAACTTCATGCTATTATGTTAAAATTCATTCATCAAACACTTAGCATGTATCAAAGAGCACATAATTGGGGACTTTCGTGCTATCATTCCACAATTCATTCATCAAAGACTTAGCATGTATTAAAGTTTTACCATGTATCAAAGAGCACATAATTAGGAAATTTCATGCTATCATACCACAATTCATTCACTAAGGCTTTTCAACAAACACTTGGCATACATAGGCTTACACACAATTGGGAATTTCTAATCAACGTGCTAGAATGGCTCTAATTCCTTCACATAAGCTTTTATCAAACATATGGGGATCATGCTTTGCTTATTCAACAATTTCTACACCTAATTGACATGAACACATCACTTAACAAGCAACATGAAGAGGGTTTATCATAAACATCACATGAATATCACATACTAGGGTCAAAGCTTGAAAACCTTGCAAACAAACATCAATCACAACTCAATAATAGCATGAACATCAATTTCAACTCACATGAATCATGAAAACTCATAAACATAAAAGATTTGAAATTTAGAAAAGGGTTCTTGAGATTCTTGGATGAAAAGGACCCAAGAATCAACATCTGCATACCTTAGAGAAACTCTTTCTTGAAAGATCTTGGGGAGTTCATGATTTCTTGATTTCTCTTGAAGAAGAAGGAAGGGTTTTGGTTTTAGAACACTAGCTCTTGTTCTTGAACAACTTTGAGAGAAAACAATGATATTTTTGGTGAAATGAGGAAAAATACCGTGTTAAGGAGTATATATAGGGGTTGGGAAAAGACCCTTTTTGCCCTTGAAATTAAATGAAAGAATCTCGATTTTACATGCTAGCACGACATGCCATAATCATGCCAGCTCACTGGAAATTAGACAATCGGGAGACTACTTGATGGCACGACATGGTGGAAATCGCGTTGCCACCTTGGAGCGATGCGCCATAATTGCGGAGGCTCACTGAATTTTGACGATTGCCATTTTATTGGCTCCGCGATGTGTTAAAGTTCCAGGTGGCAAACTGTTTCACTAAAATAGCTCTAACTCTCTGTCCGAGTATCGGATATGGGAAAATTTGGTAACGACGGAAAGCTTATTCAATTCTATACATGAAAATAGTCAATATTAGGGAAATTCTACACGGTTTAAAATATTTCTCACTTGGGAAGACACTTCTCAATCTTTGAAGGCCGGATTTATGCTTCACTGAACACGCTCTAAGGCTCAGACTATGAGATAATTTTGTGGGGTCTTGCAAGGACAAGCCCCAAAGAAATCCTCAAGATGAAACCCTGGCCTTCTTGCCCTAAAATCTCTTGAGAGAATTATGAAGTCTTTTGGAATAGTTTTTAAGTATTAATGAATAGAATAATAGGGTAAATAACCTCCTAAGTATTTTAGAAATCGGGGGTCTTAGTTAGGGTAAATAGGAAAATGTCCAGAATACCCCCACTTAAATCTCTTAAAAACCCATCACAGTGATACGACTGACCCATACGAGTCATACCCTCCTATACGATTGGTACCCACTACATATATCCAAGCCTCAACCCTTGGATCAAGAACTAATATACGACTCATCCAATAAAGTTGTAACCATAGTATACGATCCATACCCATGAACCATATCCTTGGAAGAATGAAATACCCGAAGGATCAAACACTGCCTACATACGAGTCCCTGATATGACTCATTCAAAACCCTACGACTCATGCCTCTAAGTCGTACCCATTCCAGCAACCAAAACTATCCCACCAACTAACACTGGCTAGCATATGATAGGACCATTCCACTCATATCCCAACATACAACTCGTACCCATAAGTGGTATTGGGTTCGAAGAATGGAATTTCAAGAAATTTTCTAAGGGTCAAAACCTATGATATTTCAGTCTCCCCCTCTAGGAACATTCACCCTCGAATCACGAATAAGGAAATGGTAACCACACACACAGTTATTTGCATTATCAAACATCCTTTTAACAAAGTTAGAAAACAAAGAGGCAAAAATATTAATCTTTCTTTTAACAAACTCAAAAAATAAAGACGTGTTGAAAAACACATACCCTCCGTACGAATACCAGGAGAAGAAAACAAATGCGGATACTTGGACTTCATGTCCTCTTAAGCTTCCCAAGTAGCTTTTTTCACCTTATAGTTCCTCCATAGAACCTTAACTGAAGACACATCCTTGGTCTGCAA
Organism: Capsicum annuum; assembly: GCF_002878395.1. Lineage (NCBI taxonomy): Eukaryota > Viridiplantae > Streptophyta > Magnoliopsida > Solanales > Solanaceae > Capsicum > Capsicum annuum. The sequence goes on from NW_025858847.1 coordinate 5,017, forward strand.
CCGACGAACTTGCCTATCTAATATCTCAATTGGGACTTCTTCATAAGACAGAGAATCCTAAATAACTAATCCTTCCAATGGAACAACCGAAGAAGGATAACCAATACACTTCCTTAACATAGAAACATGAAAGATCAGATGAATCAAACTCAAGCTAGATGGCAACTCTAACTCATAGGGAACATTGCCAACCCTTTACAAAATCATATAAGGACCAATGAAGAAAGGAATGAGCTTCCCTTTCTTGGCAAACTGCACCACTTCTTTTATAGGAGAGACATTGAGGAACACCCTATCCCCAACCTCGAACTCCAAGTCTTTAGGCCTAATATCTGTATAGGACTTTTGGATACTTTGGGCAGCCTTAATCCTATCCCAAATTACCTTGACCTTCGCCATCGCTTGATAAACTAAATTTGGGCCAAACATGTCTGCCTCACAAAGATAAAACCAACTAATAGGAGATCTACACCTCCTACTAATACACCCAATTACAACTCTCATTAGAAAGTGTAAGTGGTCGTTGTCAAATATAGAACCCAACTGGGTTGGGTGTCCAATCCCACAGGGAATACTGTGCTCACTAAGTATTGTGGTTGTTATTAGACTATTGATCAAGGGTTCCAAAAAAAAATGGGGGTTTTGATTTATCAACTATATTCAAATGTTTGTCATAGGAAGTAAACCAAATATCAATTGTATTGCAAATAGTAATTTAGTAAGAGTAGTCAAACAAGAGTTATGGTTACCCAGATGCTTAAGAAGCTAGGGTTGTGAAATATTTTGAATTACTAATGAACAATTCTAATTGTAAGAGTTTGAATTCTATGGTTTACCCATTAGTTTCTAAACCTAAATGAGTAGCTTATCCCTTAATTCTTCCAAACTTAAGGAATGGATTATTTATTCAACCATATTCTCACATGGGTTGATCCGGTTAAGGCATCTCCCCTCTATCCAAAAGGTAACGCGTTTAGATTTATGTAAACCCTTTCATTTTTTAATAAAAACCTTTCAATTTGAACAAGTGTTGTTCTTGGGCTCACTTTTCAAGTTTGCAACCAAGAAAAGTCATTAAAGTAAAGAAGGATTTATTCAATATCAATTAGTAATGGGAAGATGCTAGACTCACAACCCCCAAACAACTATTCACATCAAGGCTCATATAACCCTAGTTATAGGAGCTTAGCGATACATCTCCATCACAGAAAAAGAAGAAGTCATTGTGTTATTCATAAAGTAATTCAAAATTTACTTACAAAAGTCACATTCGTGATCTTCAATCCTCAATGGAGGGAATGATAATGCAATCTAGATCCATAATTTTAGAATGAATCTCAGACAAAAACTACGTACAACATGTTTTCTAGTATGGAAAACTCTCATAAAAGATAAAAAGATAAAAGATCTCCTTAATAAAACCTAAAACTGGGTATTTATATGTTCCCAGGTAAAAAGGTTTTAAAATTTGAATTCAAAAAAAAATGCATCTAAATTGGTGGCCAAATTGGTGGTCCACCATTTTGACCGTCGCTGAGTGTTCTAAAATCCTGAATTCTGCCTGAATCTGGTGGTCAGGTTGATGGTCCACTGCAAAACTGGTGATCCACCATTTTGACCACCAGTGGGTCTTATAAAATCCTGAATCTCGTGGTCAGGTTGGTGGTCCACCACAAAACTGGTGGTCCACTATTTTGACCGTCGCTGAGTGTTCTAAAATCCTGAATTCTGCCTGATCTGGTGGTTAGGTTGGTGGTCCACTGAAAAACTGGTGGTCCACCATTTTGACCACCAGTGGGTCTTTTGAAATCCTAAATTTGGTGGTCAGGTTGGTGGTCCACCATTTTGACCGTCACTAAGTCTTTTGAAATTATGAATTCTATTTTAAGTTTGGTGGTCCACCATTTTGACCACCAATGGTGTTTTTCTGCTAATTTCCCGAGTCATCTCCTTCAACACTAAATGCAACCTTGGTTTCTTTAAAACATGCAATTTTTCCAAGAAAAAAATGTACAATGTTCCATCAAATGCCGAAACAGCAACACCCTCAACCTAAAACAATTGTTTGTCCTCAAGCAACTACTTAATACCATATTACGATGCTGAACCAAGAGAAACATAAGATATCTATGAAAGTCAATTATCAATTTTAGTTCAAAACATATTACCCTCTCCAAGTTCAATCACTTTAAACCCAACTTGTATATTAGTGAAAGTCAACAATATGACTCAAGAAATCAAGATATGGCATCACATTACAACAAACAACCACACATATCTACAAGTTATACTACCTAAACAAGTAAGCAGCCAACAATACAACCCATGTGCCCTTACAATGAAGAAGTCCCTCCTCACTTATATATGAAATCAAGAACGACAATGCAGGGACGATTAAGAGACACTCACTCTCAAAAAGAAGTTCCAATCAATGTATTTCAAATACCATAAGCTTGCCCTTATTTTCATCATCTAAGCTTTCAGACAGTTAAGTTAGGATCATTATAGGACTTTTCTTCAGCTTGTAATGTAGGCTTAGGGCTGGTATGATTCGTAAAGATATTTAAAGTGACTAGGCCTCCTTGGCACTACACTAACTTTTGGAGTCTCACTTATTAACCTTTAACTTGTTTCTCCCTTTCTTTATTAAAGTAACTTCAGGCTTGGTATGGTCTTTTAGTCATTTATTTTCTCTTTTTCACAACTTTTCTTTTCTTATTCATTTTCTACCACACCCAGCCTTGCAATCTTTTCTCTTATTTTACCTTTTTTCATACTCACTTTACATCATGCACCCCTATGATAGCCACCCTCAACTTAGGCTATTTGCCTAAATTGAAGTGCACAATGTCCAAGGAGGACCAGGGCCAAAATAGGTTCATTGTGATACAAATGGAAAGGTGATAGGTTTACAAGAAAAACAGGCATACAAGCTCAAAATCGGGATCAAGGGATATCATTCACACATGGAAGGGCATTTGGGATAAAAATGGACTAATATCAAAAAATACCTATGATTCTTTCCTAACCACTATCCTACAACCTAGGCAAGACTAACCAGGCAAGTTCTAGATTTAACACATAAAGAAACTTGGTAAAATCTCACACACACTTGGCACAAAGGTATATCACAAGCTACTATCTGATCGGGTTATGCAATTGTTAGTAATGATCATTGTGTCCCTGATACTAATGCCATAAAAAGATTTATAATAGTTGTATATAGATACATATCACACAGTTACAAAATAGATAATTGGAGAGGTGTTTATAATTTGTCCCAAAAATTAATAAAATATGTCAACTGTCCTAGGTACTTATTTTTCTCCCAGTTAACCATAAAATATCACAAAACAAAACACAATACGCCTAAACATATCGGCTCTACTACGAACAAGACTCCAAGGAAAAGAGACACGGCAATAAAATACGCCAATAAGAATCAACACACACAAGTAGCCCCCCTCAACTTAAAATCATGCACTGTCCCCAATACATCAAACCAAAATAAGAGAGTTAGAAATATACCTGTGGCACCATAGGTGCAAAGATCTGATGTCAACCATATAAGACGAATACAAACAACAAAACACCTTGGTTTTCCTCCTAAGCAGCGTCTCATTTAACGTTGTGGTACGAATTGGTCATCTTGATTATTCAAAATTTGTCAAGATACCTAGTTTATACCTCTTTACTTTACTTGTTGAATAAAGAAAGTGCTTTATTCCTAGTCCAGCCACTTTGGAAGCGCTAACACCCTTGCTTTCAAGTTTAACCACACCAACCATGGTATCCACAGTAGACCTATCCTTAACTGGTACATCTCACTCATCTTCATAGAATATATCAACAATTGAGAAGATACTCATCTTATTTTGTTGTTTCATGGATTTACACATTTCAAAACAAACTCTTTCTCGTTGAGCCTAAATTTCAGCTCATTCAACTCCAGGTCAACTAACACTCTCCCGGTTGCTAAGAACGGCCTATCCATAATTATAGGTGCATCAAAGTCCACTTCGCAATAAAGAATTACAAAGTCTGAAGGAAATATAAAATCAACAACCTTTACAAGTACATCATGTAGAATCTCTATGGGCCATTTCACAGACCTGTTTGCCATAAATAGCCTCATGTTTGTGGGAATAGGATCCCTAAACAAAATTTCTTATACATAGCAAGTGGCATCAAGTTTATACTAGCTCCCAAGTTGCATAGAGCTTTTGAAAAATCAATAGACCTAATAGTGCACGAGATGGTAAATGCCCTCGAGTCTTCCTTCTTCTGCACCAAAGACCGTATGGAGATAGCACCACAATAATGGAGATTGTCCACCAGCTCATAGCTAACTATCCACTTCTTTGTGACAAGTCTTATAAGAACTTTGCATACCCGGGCATTTGTTCCAATGCCTCCACCAATGGCAAATTGATCATCGACTGCTTAAGCATGGCAATAAATTTTCCAAACTTTGTGTCATCGGCCGTCTTATTCAATCTATAAGGAAAGGAAGGCGGTGGTTTTAGTAGAGAAGTCACCACTGCTTCCTTTTCCTTGTCTTTTCTATTTTCTAATCCATCAACTAGCTGATGATTAGAAGGAACATCAATGTCATCTTGCTTTTCAGAATCCATAGGATTACTTTCTTTAAGCTTGACATCTTCTTTGATCACCTGTTCAATAATAGCTTTGTCATAGAAGGGCCTGGTAATACCTTACCACTCAGTGTGGTAATTGCCATGCAAGATCCATTATTTCAAGGGTTCTAAACCTATCACTTGGCAAAGTTCCACTCGTTATTTGGTTGAATGTTGTGGATAATTAGCTCATCTGTTGCTTTAGTTGTTTGATATCAGTTGAGTGGAAATTTACTAATTCACTCATGGAAGATAAGTCACTCTTCATCGTTGTCACCCCAATATTTTGTTGCCTCAAATAGTTTCTCCATCATATCCTCCATGGAAATTTTTTCTGAACTGGTGGTAGCATTATCACGACTTCCAGGAGGTACATACAGTCCACTCTTATCATTATTATTCTTCCAACTCCCTTGATCTCTATTCTTATAACCAGAATTGTCGTAATAGTTCCAACCTTAGTTTCCTTGGCTATTGCCTCAGAAACCCCCTGATTATTTAGATAGTTTGCCTCTTCTTCTGAATCAGAGTCAGCTTTGCCTTGGGATCATACAACTTTTAATTTCTTAGTCTTTCTAGATAATAAATGCTTGGTCAATAAATTCATTTGTGTCTTCAAGTGTGCCATGTCCTGGTCATGTTCCTCCTCCTTCTTGTGTTGCTCTATAGTCATACCACCAGACACAATAGGGCTTTCTACCATAGAATCCCTGGTATGCCAAGCTCTACTTTATTTGGTCATCAGATCAAGCATCTCTGAGGCCTCTGGAAAGGTGAGGTTCACAAATGATCCTCTTACAGCATTATCCATGACTGGCTTCGTAATAGAGTTCAAGTCCCAATAGAGAGTCTCCATCAAATGAATATCATTCATATTATGATTCGAGAATTGCATCAGCTTCTTTTTAAATCTCTCTCAAGTCTCGTGAAGAGCTTCGGTTGAAAGCTGCCAAAAGTTACTGATCTCATCTCTTAACTGTACCCTCCTAGAAGGTGGAAAGAACCTTTCTAGGAAAGCCTCTTTAAACTTTCTCTAGTTGGTTATAGAATCGAGATTCAGTCCATTGAGCCATAGTGTTGCCTCTCCAAATAGAGACTATGGAAAAAATCATAGTTGGATAGCATTATATCCCACTCCCGAGTTATCAAATAATTTGAAAATAGTGACAAAGTTCACTAAATTCATATTAGGATCATCCCCCGGGAGTCCACCAAACAACCTCTTCAGATGGAGGAGTTGAATTATTGTGCTTGTAGTATTAAACTTAGTTTCTGTTACTAGAGGTGAAGGAATAATAGCTCCTGTAGCACCTGCCCTATCTATTCCATCCTCGTCATCATTAAGATCAAACTGTATAAGCTTACGGTCTTGCCTTGCTCTAAAAAAATGATATCTATTTACATTCCGGTTCACCAGCGTAGTTACATTTTTTGCACACCTTGGGTTAGCAGAATCTAACAATTTCTCATCCCCCAAATAATCATCATGAGGATTAGGATGACGTGCAGGTTGACCTTTATTCTATTGATCAATCTGGGCTCTAGCCATGGCGGCTAGTCTTTCAGCTTCCTGAGGGCCTGCCATTCTGCCAATTAACTGCGGTTCTAGATGTACTGGTAATAACGGTGCACCCAATCTCTATGTAATTGTAATAAACAATAACTACCCTTCATAAATCAAAAACAACCAACAAAGGTAAAATTTGGGAAACTTGACCAAATTTCAATTAACAAACACAAATTTAATTTACAATCATATTCCCCAATAACGGCGCCAAAATTTGATACACCCAAATTATAACTCTTATTAGAAAGTGTAACCAGTTGCTATCAAATATAGAACCCAACTGGGTTAGATGTTGAATCCCACAGGGAATAATGTGCTCACTAAGTATTGTGGTTATTATTAGACCGTTCAAGGGTTCCAGAATAAAGTGAGGGGTTTGATTTATCAACTATATTCAAATGTTTGTCACAGAAAGTAATCCAAATGTCAATTGTATTGCAAATAACAATTCAGTAAGAGTAGTTAAACTAGAGTTATGGTTACCAAGATGCTTAAGCAGTTAGGGTTATGAACTATTTTTTATTCCTAATGAACAATTCTAATTGCAAGAATAATTGAATTCTATGGTTTACCTATTAGTTTCTTAACCAAAATGACTAGCTTATCCCTTAATTCTTTAAAACTTAAGGAATGTATTATTTATTCAATTATATTCTCACATGGGTTGATCCGGTTAAGGCATATCCCTTCTATCCAAAAGTTAAAGACTGTAGATTTATGTAAACCCTTTCTTTTCCCAACACACTTTTCTATTCGACTAAGTGTTGTTCTTGGTCTCACTTTTCAAGTTTGCAACCAAGAAAATTCATTAAAGTGAAGAAGGTTTTATGCAATATCAATTAATCATGGGAATCTACTAGACTCACAACCCCCAAACAACTATTCACATCAAGGCTCATATAACCCTAGTTATAGGAGCTTAGCCATACATCTCCATCACAGAAAGAGAAGAAGTCATTGTTATTCATAAAGTAATTCAAAATTTACTTACAAAAGTCACAATTCTTGATCTCCAATCCTCAATGGAGAGAATGATAATGGAATCTTGATCCATAATTCTTGAATGAATCTCAGAGAAAAACTACGTGCAATGTGTTTTCTAGTATGGAAAACTCTCATAAAAGATAAAAAGATAAAAGATCTCCTTAATAAAACTTAAAACTGGGTATTTATATGTTCCCAGGTAAAAACATTTTAAAATTTGAATTTTAAAAAAATGCATCTAAATTGGTGGCCAAATTGGTGGTCCACCATTTTGACCGTCGCTGAGTGTTCTAAAATCCTGAATTCTGCCTGAATCTGGTGGTCAGGTTGATGGTCCACCACAAAATTGGTGATCCACCATTTTGACCACCAGTGGGTCTTCTGAAATCTTGAATTTGGTGGTCAGGTTGGTGGTCCACCATTTTTACCACCAGTGGGTCTTCTGAAATGTTGAATTTGATGATCAGGTTGGTAGTCCACCACAAAACTGGTGGTCCATCATTTTGACCATTGCTTAGTATTCTAAAATCCTGAATTTTGCTTAAATTTGTTGGTTAGGTTGGTTGTCCACCACAAAACTGGTGGTCCACCATTTTGACCACCAGTAGGTCTTCTAAAATCCTAAACCTGGTGGTCAGGTTGGTTGTCCACCACAAAACTGGTGGTCCACCATTTTGACTGTCACTAGGTCTTCTGAAATCCTAAATTTTATTTTAGGTCTGTTGGTCAGTTTGGTGGTTCACTAAATAACTGGTGGTCCATCATTTTGACCACCAATGGTGTTTTTCTGCTTATTTCCTGAGTCCTCTCTTTCAGCTAGCTCCTTACCCTAAAACACCAAAATCCAACATTAAATGCAACCTTGATCTATTGTAAATATGCAATTTTCCCAAGAAAAAAATGCACAATGCTCCGTCAAAAGCTGAAACATCACTTGCCATAAAACACCTTAAAAGGACCCATACAAATAATCGAATGGTAGCTATTGTCGTGAGAAAACTCCACCAAAGGTAGATACTCTACCCAGTTGCGACCGTAGTCAATCACATAGGCCTGAAGCATATCCTCCAATGTCTAAATAGTTCTCTCCGCTTGCTTATCTGACTGTGGATGAAAAGTAGTACTCTGACTAACCTTAGTCCCCAACCCTTTCTGGAAAGATCCCCAAAAATAAGACGTAAACTGTGTACCATGATCGGAAAAAATTGAGATAGGTACCCCATGTAGCTTCACAGTCTCCTGAAGATACAACTTTGCATAATCCTCTACAAAAAAAGTAATCCGCACTGGCAAGAAATCCGCAGACTTGGTCATCCTATCCATGATGACCCAAATCAGATCAAATTGGTTTCGAGACCGAGGAAGACCAGGAACGAAATCCATATTGACCACTTCTACTTCTATTAAGGCAACTTTATTTCTTGATACAACCCACTAGGCCTCATGTGCTCAACCTTAACCGGTTGACCCACCATGTACTTTGCCACAAAATCAACTACATCCCTCTTCATACCATTCCACCAATAGATCTCCTTGAGATCATGATACATCTTTGTCGAGTCGGGATGAACAACATAGTTCAACTCATGCGCCTCATCCAAAACCCTTTGTCACAACCCATCAACATTAGGAAAACACAACCCTTTGGTAGCGTAAAGTACCGTCACTACTGATATCAAAAACCATTACCTTTTGCCTACCAATATCACTCTTGATTTTCATGAAGACAGGATCTAGCACTTCCTTCTCCTTAATCTCCACACCAAGAGATGATCGAACCACTTTTGTACTATCGCACTAACATCCTTAGAGTCTAAGAGACAAACTCTATGACTAGCCAAGCAATGTATATCCTTCACCAATTCCCATTTGCCTTCCTTCACATGAGCCAAACTACCTATGGATAACCTACTAAGAGCATAAGCAACCTTATTAGCCTTACCTGAGTGATAGTGAAAACTCCTATCATAATCCTTGAGAAGCTCAAGCCATATCTTCTACCAGAGATTAAGCTCTTTCTGAGTTAACATGTACTAAAGACTCTGGTTATCAGAAAAGATATCCACATCAACACTATACAAATAATGCCACTATATTTTCAAATAAAATGCAACTGCCAACAACTCCAAATCATGAGTAGGATAATTCCTTTCATGTACCTTTAACTGCCTAGAAGCATAGGAAATCACTTTCCCATGCTTCATTAAAACACAACCAAGACCTAGCCGAGATGCATCATAATAAACCATAAACCCATCATTGCCTTTCGGCAAAGTCAGACTTAGAGCTGAAGTCAACTTATCCTTCAATTTCTCAAAACTCCATTCACAAGAATCCGACCAAGAAAACTTAACCTTCTTCTAAGTCAACTTAGTCAAAGGAGCAGCTATCGAAGAAAAGCTTTCCATGAACTACCTATAATACCCAACTAAACCTAAGAAGCTCTGAATATCAGATTAAGTCGTAGGCCTAGGCCATCTCTTTACCATAGTAACCTTTTGCAGATCTACTATGATCCCTTCACTAGAAATTATAAGACCAAGAAAGTAACAACGTTTAAACAAAACTCACACTTAGAGAACTTAGCATACAACTATTGTTCCTTTAAGGTTTTCAACACCATACAAAGGTGATTAACATGATCCAACTCACTCTTCGAATAAACCAAAATGTCATCAATTAACACAATGATAAAGAGATCCAAATACTATCTGAACACCATGTTCATCAAGTTCATAAAAAAGTTGTCAAAACATTAGTCAACCCAAATGATATCACTAAGAACTCAAAATGCCCATATCGAGTATGAAAAGCCATCTTAGGGATATCCACTTCCCTAATCTTAAGCTGATGGTACACAAATTAAAGATCAATCTTAGAGAAGAACTTGGCACCTTGAAACTGGTCAAAAAAGTCATCTATTCGGAGAAGAGGATACTTATTCTTGACCGTTACTTTGTTCAACCGCCAGTAGACAATGCACATCTAAAGGGAACTTTCTTTTTTTGCACAGAAACAATCCGGTGCACCCCATGGAGAAACACAAGGATGAATAAATCCCTTGTATAGAAGATCCTTAATTTGCTCCTTGAGTTCCCTCAACTCGATCGAAGCCATTCTATATGGAGGAATAGAAATTGGTCTACTGTCCAGAAGCAAATCAATACCAAACGTTATTTCCCTATCTGGAGCCAAGAAGATCATCCAAAAAGACCTCTGGAAACTCATTAACCACAAGGACTGAGAACAAAAAAGGACTTTCCAAGTTAGAATCTTTAACTCAGACCAAGTGATAAAGACAACCCTTGGAGATTAACCTTTGAGCTCTAAGATAAGAAATAAACCTCCCCCTAGGAGCTAAGAAACTACCTTCCTATTCTATAACTGGTTCACTAGGGAACTTACAGATAACCCTATGGGTCCAATAATCCAAAGATGCAAAACAAGAATACAACAAATCCATACCCAAAATTACATCAAAATCTACTATATCTCACTTAAACAGATCTGCCAAGGTCTGCTTGCCACCAATAAATACCCCCTATAGACTATCTTAGCAATAACCAGTCATCTATCAGGGTGGACATAGTAAAAAGGATATAAAATAACTTTCTCATTGAAGCCAAAAGACAAGCCATACATGGAGTCACATAAGAAAAATTGGACCACGGATTAAGAAAATAATATAGGTCACGGGAGAAATGTTGTAACATACTAGTAGCTACATCTAGTGATGCCTCAAATTCCTGTTGGGATGCCAAAGTATACCACCGGTTCTGAACAATACTAGAACCAGGAGCAGTAATAAAAATAGATTCCTCACCACCAGGTGCAGGAGCATAAGATAAAGCCACAAGAATATCATTTGCCCCCGTAGAAACTTTGATAATCAGACAATCCCTGAGCTGATGGCCTACCTAGCCGCACATAAAATATTTGTCCCTTTCATTATCAAAATAACCCCAATGAGGATGACCAAAAAATCAACAAAAAGGACACGAAGACTGTGACTAACCTCTGCTCGCCTGAGATTAGGCAACCTATGCCAGAGAATTGTCACCACCTTGATGACATCTATCACTCGAATAATAAGGAGCACTAGCAAAAAGGAACCAGAACTCCCCCACTATTTTTTCTGCCACTTGCCACCATCTCTACCACCCTGAGGCTGAGTACCTTCCTGATTGAAAAACCGTTCCTCTTTCCCTGCCTATCCCTAAACTTTGTTTGCCTCCTCTTACTATTCTCAACCTGCTGCATATGAATAGTTAACCTCAAGATGACCATATCTTTAATCTGCAAAGTAGTCTTGCTCTCCAGAATCGAATCTCTATTTAACCCAGAAGCAAACTTTCTTATTCTTGAACTCATATTAGACACCAAGTAGGGAGAATACCTTTATAGATGATGAAACTTCAAAGCATATTCCTTTACTGACATCATTCCCTGCCGGAGGTTCACAAACTTTTCCATCTTAGCTTTTCTCAACTCCTAAGGAAACAACCATTCTAAAAAGGTATTAGAAAATACATCCCACAACCCTTCCTATTCCATAGCACCTCTATCACTGTCACACTCCCCATACCACTGATAAGCAACATCCTTGAGATGATAAACTTAAAAGTTAACCCCCTCTACATTAGTTGCCTACATCACCTGAAAGATCTTTTCTATTACATCCAAGAATCCATGTGGATCCTCCTCCACCTCTAAGCTAGTAAACATTGGAGGACCCATCTTTATAAATTGACCAACCCTTGTGGCCTCAGTACAAAAATCCCCAATCACACCCCGTTCAGCCTGAACAACAACTAGTTGAGCAATAATATGAATAGACTGACAAAATTCTGCATTTATCATATTTCCCTAAGGGACCCAAGGAGAACTATCTAGAATAGCAAGAACTCCAGCACCATTAAGAATAGGACCATGAGATCAAAGATTTACTCCAGACGTAGAAGTACCCCATTAGCATTATCCCCAGATGGAACAGAAGAATTTCCTTATGTTCCAAATATAGGAGGCATAATCTGAAGGACGAATAAACAAGTATTAGAGAAGATTCTAGGATTGAGAACTCAAGCTTAAAGATAGAATACCAAGAAAGTGAAACATTCCTAAATGTCTTATAGCCTTTCTCTTATGAGTGAGGCGTGCTTTACACTTCTAAAAGAGACTTTACTCAACACGGCTTTATGGAAACCAAATGTCCATGAATCTAGGCCCTAATACCAACTTGACATGACCCGACCCTGCCTTATCGTAATGTGCATCCCCAGTCTAGCCAGGACTGGGGACCGCCTCTTGTTACCTAGCCCAACCACATATATCCAGCCTCAGATGGGTAGAATTTCGAACATATAACAATATCACATAAATATTCTTATTAAGACTCTAGGATAGGGTCACAACTGTGACCAACCCAACCGTGTCCAACTGTACCACACCAACCACCCAACCATATCAAACCAAACCATATGCCATAAACTAGGCCATAACCAAATAGAATACCAAAACATAGTATGATAATCAATCCCAAAATGTAATATAATGGAACAGTGAGAAATTATGTCTGATGATGCTAGCCTCCAAGCCTATTCTAATGCCAAGGCCCTCATCAATATTGATCTAATCTATACAAACCCCAAGAAGTACAACAAAGCATATACCAAAAGAGTAAACAAATCCAATTGGGACATGCCCCCAACCATGGCCAAAACCAATATCCAAAGTAAAAAATAGTGTCGAACAATGTCTATAATATAAAATGATACCTTCTAAAAGGATGAAACCTCATCACCTCAGTGCAAATTTGAAAGGATAAAACCCCATTACCTCAATGCAAATACTGATACCACATTTGCATACTAAACAGGAGGAATAGAATAATTATTTCCTGCATAGTATAGGTATACAACGTCTAGTAGATAGGGTTAGCGAGTGACCGCTAGCATAAATCTTAGTATAAGGATAAAATAATGTCAGGTATAAAACTAAGTAAAACAATCCATATTGCATATAACCATATATATATAGAAGTGTCGGAAAAAGGAACCGGGTTTAGCATGAATTGAAAACCTTTACCTGGACTGTGTAGCTTGGCCATCCTAAACCACTCACAGAATATATAGGTTCAGCTCCTCTACTGCAAAGGTCCAAGTACGTGTAGCTGCAAAACCAGGAAGTTATCCTATGGGATGACTAGTACATCCCCTAATATTGTGACATATACACACAGTCCACTAAGACCAATCATCATATTGGCAAATATGAGTTTTCAGTTTTGGTCCCTTTGAGACTGCCACCTTCCATGGCTTTGCTACACACCCCGCCATTAATTTCTAATTAAAATTTTTTCCAAATAACCAACCAAATCCATTTACCATTTTATAATCCAAGGCCAATATTAGTGGTATGTTTATACCACCCCTTACTTGCAAGTGATATCCATATCAAAACTATTTAGGTTAATGGGACTTTTAAGTACCCTTTCTATTTACCATATTAGACCACTTGGGAGACTTCCATGCTCTCCACAAGCATAACTATTTAGCCTTTATCCTTTTTAATCCACTTAAAAAATGTATAATTCCTTTAGCAAGTTTAAAACATTCAAGAGTTCCATTAAAAGAAGTCAATGCAATAAACATATCTTTATAAGCATTTTATTAAACATATTGAGGGAATAGTATAACAAAAACTAATTCCAAAGACGATTAAACTAATACCATGTAATCCAATTGTCCAAACCACCATTAATGCAAAAGAAAACATAATTAAAACCATAGCAAACCATAACAAATCATTTAACATCAAAACCCCCAAAAATTAGTTGAAAACTATAATCATGAAATAGTAAAACTATAAAAGCAATCGCATAAAACATGCCTTTAATTGAAATTACAATGAGGGGAGAGAATCATACCTTATACCAAAGAATTGATGGAAGAAAATTACCAAGACAAACCCCCAAAGCAATCCTCAAGATAAAACCCTAGCCTTCTTGCCCCAAAAGATCTTGAGAGAATTATGGAGTATTTTGGGATAGTTTCTAAGTATTAATGAATAGAATAATAGGGTAAATAACCTCCTAAGTATATTAGAAGTTGTGGGTCCTAGTTAGGGTAAGTAGGGAAATGTCCAGAATGCCCCCACTTAAATCTCTTAAAAAATGGTCATAGTGATACGACTGACCCATATGAGTCATACCCTCCTATACGATTAGTACCCACCTCAGGTATCCAAGCCGCACCTCTTGGATCAAACACTGTCTTGTATATAACTCATCCAACTAAGTTGTAACTACAATATACGATCTGTACCTAAGACCTGTATCATAGGCATAAAGAAATACCATGAGGATCAAACACTGCCTACTATATGAGTCCCTGATATAACTCATACCAAACCCTAAGACTCATGTCCCAAAGTTGTACCCATTCTAGTAACCAAGTCATCCCATCAACTAACACTGTTTAGCATACGACAGGACCATTCCACTTGTACCCTAACATACAACTCATACCCATGAGTCATATTAAGTTTGAAAAATGAAATTCTAAGAAATTTTCTATGGGTCAAAACCCAGGATATTTCACCTAACTAGGATTGTGGGAGCCTTGATGGAATAACGAAGTAGAGGAAGTGCAAAATTGTTCTTAGTAAATATTCTTGCATGGATTATGATTTTCTTTAGTTTGATAGCTTTCTTAATAATGGACAACATTTAGAACCTGCCTATATTCGACACTTATTTCAAAAAAGAGGTAGAGATTAGGTAAAGAAGATCACAAAAGTTATTTGAGGCTACAAACCCTCATCTAATTAACTTAACACTTAAAAGATAATAGTTAATCTGGGATCTAGGATAAGCGTTAGTAAGGAGATACTTTTTGACTTAAAAGGTAAAGGGTGAAATTCACCAAAGGCATTCATAACATAGTTGGTCATACATATCTTATTATATTTTGCATGCAAGGTATTGAGATAGTTTGACGAAGTGTAGTAAGTATATGGATTTAGGGATTCAGGGGGGAACACAGTCCTAGTATTCATCTCAGATTGATTTTAATCAATGCGACCAAGATTTGTTACTATTGAAATTATTCAAAAACAATAACCCAATTTACTTTTCTATATTATTTCAGCTACTTTAAAAAAATTGTAAGAGATATTCAATATATTCCCTATGGGTTTGACCCCAATCTCTGTTGGGTTACTATATTTGACAACGATCGCATTGTGCTTTCTTTGGAGGTATAAATTGGGCCATATCAAATTTTAGTGTCGTTGCCAAAAAATATGTTATTGATTAATTGATAGATTTTGTTAAGATTATCTATTTTACTTTTATATTACTCTTGGGATGTACACTAGTGTATGCCAAGTACTTAGAATCAAGGAAACCCCTTGATATTGCCTGATCCAAAACTTGAAAGAACCGTACAATAGAATCATAGGATTTCGAAGCACAACCGTTAAACTCATCATGAGCTATCTTAACATGACCCAATTGAGTTGAATTTACCACCTTTATTTGGTGCTTAGGAGACTACTGTGTAAACTATTGTACACTACTAGCTGAAGCAAATATGGAAAGAGATGCAATGTCCCGTCATGCATCTTAAGAGGAAAGACAAAGGTAGAAAGCAGAGCGTCGATCATAACTCAATAGAGGTAGATGGGATAGAGTCTAAGTACTCCCAACCTTTCAATACCTACCAATATATGATGATCTAGAGAATGACTTGGGGTATGTTGAGCCTATCATGTAGGAGATAATATTCCTATTAAATTACCCGAAGGAGTAAAGTTTAAATTACAAGTGCTATGATTCATCTTCTCAATCTGAAGGGTGTGTTTGCTGGTTTATCGATTGATGATGCAAATAAGCACATCATGAAATCATTGGGATATATACTTTATATAATTTACCTAGTTTTTGTTAGGAAGCTTCGAGACTCAAGTTGTTCCCATTATCTCTAATGGGTAAAACAACATTATATCTAGGGGAATTACATCGTGGGTCCATTATAAATTAGAATGAGTTGTGGAAGTAGTAGTTGGAATGATTATTCTCAACTTCTAAAATTCTGTAGCTGAAGGATAAGATCAATAATTTCAGGCAATTGCATTCTGAACCATTGTACGAGGCATGGTTGAGGTTTAAGAAGATGTTACTGATGGTTCCCAATCACAGGATTTTAGGGAGAAATTTGCTTGAGAATTTTTTTCAATCCTTGAATACCTATACCAATGTTGTTATGGATATTATTACCGGTGGAGATTTTATGAGCCTTCATTGGGAGTTAGATTTAAAAATTTTCAACTGGTGTCTCTATGACCAATCGAGGGTGGCATACTCGGGAGGATGAAAGAGGAGCTGGTACTTATGCTATTGGTGCATCTAGCGAATAGAGAATTTTAGTGATATAATATCTCAAGAGGTTGCATAGCATAGGATGAAGATTAAGTTGTTAACCAAGAAATTTACAACTTTGAGTTCAGAAAAAGTGGATGTTGTAGGCACATAAGGTAAAGCTCCTAAGCTATATGATTCATATATTGAGGAGAGGTGAAGTACCTAGATAAAAAGATGGCAGCTTTTTTAGCCAAGGGCCAAGGGTCTAATCAAGACACTTAGAACTCAAGTCAAGGGAATCAAGGTCGAAACTATTATGGGGACACATATATGGATCAAAGAAAAAAGAAAAATAGTGACTGAAGATGAAACAATGCCTATACGGAGAAGGGTGGTGCATAAGTTTCTCTGAGGAATTATGCTACTAATTTGAGGATGGAAACATTGTTTCCTAAGATAGTTAATGGTTCAGATAATCAAGAGAGTTGCCTTAAGGAGATTAAGACAAATATTTCAGGACTTAGCCAGAAAGTTGAATTGTATGCTACTATGTTTAAGTAGCTTGAGCAATAGTTTGTTCAAATATTAGCTACTTGATTCAACATCAATCGAGCACTCTTTCAAGCAATACTGTGCAAAATCTAAAGAAAAATAGTCACTGCCTAGCCATCATAACTTGGAGTAGTAAGGCTACTATTGATCCCCCATTTCTATAGCTAATGAGGTATAAGATAATTTTGTTGATATCGATGATGCACCCAAATAAGAATATGGAAAGTTGGCTACTAGTGGTGAATCATCACAAAAATTAACGGGAGATGATAAACAAGTTGAGAAGGATAAAGGTAAGGGGAAGGAAGTGGATCCTATAGTAATGACCATACCACGACCTCCCCCATCTTTTACTCAAAGATTAAAGAAGAAGCAACAGGAAGGAAAGTATTAAAAGCTTATTTCGATGTTTAAGTAAATATCTATTACAATTTGTCATATGGAAGTATCGGAGCAGATTCTTGTCTATGCAAAGTTTATGAAAGATGTGGTTACTTAAGAAGCGGATGGTGAGTTTTGAGCCGGCTAATAATATGCAGCATTGTAGTGCTATTGTATCCCGATCTTTGGTTGATAAGAAAGAGGATCCCAGAGCTTTCACTATTCCTTATACTATTGGGTCTCTAAATTTTTCCTCAGCATTGTGTAACTTTAGAGCTAGAATAAATCTAATGCTTCTAGTGGTATACAAGATATTGGGGTTGGAGACACCTAAGCTGACATTGATAAGATTATTAATAGAAGATCAAACTATGTAGAAATTGATTGGTATATTGTTTGATGTTTTGGTGAAGGTTGATTCTTTCATCTTCCCAGCTGATTACGTGATCCTTAACTTTGAGGTTGATTTTGATATTTTTATTACCTTAGGAAACTCCTTCCTAGCCACAGGTATGGTAATAATTGACATAAAGATGGGACATATGAAATTTAGGCTCAATGATAAACAGGTTACTTATACTGTGGATCAGTGAATACTGCAATAAAAGACATAAATATGGTATTTATAATAGGCACAGTTGAGAATGAAATAGTAAGTGTGCCCATTGAGGAGGGACTCGATGTTGAGGCACTAGTGGCAATAATCATAGACTTTGACAATGATGATATTAATGAATATGATGAGATAGTGAGTTCACTCTATGGGTGAGGTTCTTATTTTTATGCACCAAAAAATATAGATCTCTACTTAAAGATAGAGCGACTCTGCTAGCTCGACCATCTATCCAAGAAGCACCAATCTTAGATTGAGAGCCCTCCCCTCTTACTTTCAATATTTATTTTTGGGGGACGACAATACCTTACCTATTATTATTGTGGTTGATTTAGTAAACACATAGGTTAAGGCATTGATTTAAGTATTGTAGAGATTTAAAAGGGCAAATAGATAGATTATTACAGATATTGTGGGGATTCCACCAGAGATTTTTACTCATAAAATTTAGCTTAAACCAAATTGTGTGTCAAGAATTAAGCACCAGCATTGTTTGAACCCACCTATGCAAGAGGCAATGAAGAAAGAGATTATAAAGTATTTAGATGTTGTCATGGTTTACCCCATTCTGGAAAAAAAGTAGGTTAGTCTAGTTCAATATGTACCTAAGAAGGGTGGGATAATTATGGTCTTAAATGAGAAGAATGAGGTATGCCAATAAGACCTATTACTAGATGGTGGGTGTGCATGGGTTACTGGAAGTTGAACACTTGGACACAAAGGAACTATTTTCTTATGATGTTCATGGATCAGATGGTAGATATACTTATAGGTAGAGGGTGGTATCATTTTCTTAATGGTTATTTGAGGTATAATTATATTTCTGTTGCCCCAAAAGATCAAGAGAAAGCTACTCTTACATGCCCATATGGTACTTTTGCATTCAAGAGAATGCCGTTAAAACTTTATAATGCTCCGGCCACCTTTCAATATTTTATGATGCTGATATTGGATGATATAGTGGAGAATACTATAGAGATCTTCATGGAAGAATTTTCATAGTTGGGGACTCATTTGATGACTGTTTGGCCTATTTGGCCAATTCATTTCAAAGATATGAGGAGTGCAACCTAGTTCTGAATTAGGAAAAGTGCCACTTTATGGTGAAAAAAATAGATTTTTCTAGGACATACGCTTTCAAAGAGGGGTACTTGGGCGGGTAAAATTACCTCCATTGGTTTTAGTTGAAGGTATTAGAAGTTTATTGGGTCATGCTGGGTTCTATAGGAGATTCATAAA
This sequence comes from Capsicum annuum, assembly GCF_002878395.1. Lineage (NCBI taxonomy): Eukaryota > Viridiplantae > Streptophyta > Magnoliopsida > Solanales > Solanaceae > Capsicum > Capsicum annuum. Next base: position 24,351 of record NW_025858847.1, read on the forward strand.
AGACTTCTCTAAAATTTCTAATCTATTAGGTAAGCTTCTAGAGAAGGAGGTAAAGTTCATGTTTGACGATGTGTGTCACAAGGCCTTTGAGTGACTTAAGGAGCGGTTGGTCTCAGCTCCTATTAATATGTCTCTAAACTGGTCCTTGCCTTTTGAGGTGATGCGGGATGCTAGAGGTGTGACTTTAGGTTTTGTCCTAGGCCAATAACTTGAGAAGATCCTTTACCCCATCCACTAGACTAGCAAAGCATTAAACTTAGCACAAAAAAAATATATAGTTACTGAGTAGGAGTTACTCGCAGTTTTCTTTTAAGAAATTTTGATCCTATTTGATAGGGACCAAACTCATTGTTCTTACTGACCATGCAACATTATGGTATCTTATTTTAAAGATTCAAAATGCATTAAAAACTAGGTTGTGGACCACCTATCACACCTCAAAAAAGAGGCAATGTTAAAATTAGGGGATGAACTTGAAATAGATGAGACTTTTCTAGATGAGAGTGTATTAGTATCATCTCAAACTTAATCTCTTAGTTTGATGATTTTGTCAACTTTTTGGCAAGTAATAATATTTTAGAAGACTTATCAGTCCGCAGCGTAAACGGTTCATGCATGAGGTTAGAAAGTTTTCTCGGGATGATCGTTATCTTTTTTAGGTATGTATGGATGGAGTTATTTAAAGGATTAGTCCTGGGGTGGAGCTGATGTGCATCTTTTAGGCTTGTCATTCTTCACCAGTTAGAGGTCATCATGGTGGTACCCATACGGCCCATAAAATTCTACAGTATGGGTACTATTTGATGACTATTTACAAAGATGCTCATGATTATGCTCGAGCCTTTGATTATTGTTAGCGTCAAGGTAATATTTTTTAAGAACATAAACTCACCATAAAACCTATCTTGGAGTTAGAATTGTTTTATATATGGGGAATTGATTTCATATGTCCATTTGTGATGTCTTATAGGATAAAGTATATACTAGTGGCAGTTGACTATGTTTTGATGTGGGTGGAGGCGGTTGTGCTTCCTAACAATAAGGGTTAAAGTGTCACTGTATTCTTAAAGAAAACCATTTTTCTCAATTTGGCACTCCACGTGCTATTATAAGCTATGGTGGGTCTCACTTTTGTAATTATATATTTATGGTTCTGCTCGAAAAATATGGTCTGAAACATAAGGTGGCAACACCTTACCATTCGCAAATGAGTGGGTAAGTTGAGGTCTCCAATTGTGAGATCAATTCCATATTAGCAAAGACTATGAATGCCAATCACTCCTCTCTACTACAATACTCCTCTTTGGATGACCCTACTCAGTCAGGAAACTATCCATCTAAAAATATTATGCAACCCTTTCATACACCATCTTGGAGAAACCTCAGCAATGGATACAACTAAGATGTGTGTAGAATCCGATGCTAGGGAAACAAGTGGTGGAATAGGAGGCTGGGTGTCCTCTTGTACAGCTAGTAAAGCATCCTATGTTGATGATGATGAAATCTTTAATGGGGCCTAAGTTGCACCCTCCTCAAAATGATGTGAAACTGAGCTTGAAGACAACTCACTAGATGACTTGGATGCATCCTGAGACCCCTTCTCAGACTTAGAGCCGAGTGCATCCTCATTCTCTATAAAACTAGATTGAACGTCATCCCTAAAACTAGACTGTGAATCAACCTCATACTCTTCCTCCTTAGACTTGGAAGATTTTAGTAGAGTCTTACTCAAATTCTTCATTCAAGGTCATGTTCAGAATGCAAGGGGTGATGGAGGCTAGGCCCCTACCTATGGTGATTATGGGGATTGTGTAGTTTGAAAAACTAATGTAGCTGTAGCTGTTGTAGCTATAGCCTGTCTCTAAGATATGCCCCTCGTCTTTTTCAAGACCAATGGTTTATTTAGGCCCATCGGGTAATCCTCTACTGATCCACTTTTCTCAGGAGACTCATCTCAGAGTTTAGACTGTACTCCCTTCTTCTATATTTCTTTTGGTGCCACCGCACCAGTAAAAAGTAGTTGTTAGTGCTTAAAACATAAAAGGGAACAAAAATATTGAAAAAAAATTAATATACCTAGGGTATGGCACCAATGGCCCTACTTATGGGCTGTCAGTGCCACTCACGAGGGTCATAAGTGCCCTAAAAATGTTAATAAATCCCTAAATTTTTAGGCCTTCAGTTGTAACACCTACGAGGCCACTTAAGTCCCATAAGTGCTACTTACGAGGCCCGTAAGTGCCTGTGTAACTACACTCTTAAAGGTACTTCAATATTTTCCAAAATTCTTCATCCCACACAATGTATTGTACAATTATAAGTTCAATTTCGTATACTACAACATATAACAATTAAAGTTCACTGGTATTAACATAAGAATTTGGATTTTTATCTACTTATTCAACTTTTATTTTTGTGTAAGATATGATCACAGGTTTCCTGTCAAGAATAATTTAAGTACTAACTCAACTTAAATTACCAAGTTTAAATTTTAACCTTTCTAGGCTCCTATCTATCAAGACTTATCATATTTATTCTACTTTTAGGATTAATTTAAGTACTAACTCAAGTCTATTGATAGTAAAATAATGCATAACCGGTAGGATCCAAGAATTACCTTAATTTTAGATGATGGAAGTAAAAATTGCTTAAGCTTGATGAAAACCCTAGTTTTTTCTCTTCTGTATGCAAGTGAGAGAGGCAGTGAAGGATCTTTGCATTTATGGTGAGAAGATAAAGGTAGAAAGTTTGAATTTGAGTGAAAAGCTAGAAAATTTGAGAAAGTGGGTTATATGGATAGGGTTTGGGGTTTTCAAAGCTGTTAGAATGTCATATTAGGTCGTATCTATTTGGGTCCAACATAGTTTTTGAAAATTCAACCCCTAAATTTTTAGTCCACTTATGGCCCATAAGTGGTACTTACGGTCCATAAGTGGGCCACCGTAAGTGACCAGTAAGTCTCTATTTTTTTTTAATTTCAACGATCCCACTTACGGGGTTGTAGGCTATACTTATGACCCCCGTAAGTAGGTTCATAAGTAACACTTACTACACAACTTACCTGGTACAGGTAGGAGTTACAACCCCCATAAGTGGGACCATAAGTCCACTTACCTGAACTTGTTTGAATTTAGCAAATTTTACCAGCTTCCAAGTGTTTTTCCATGCTTTAAACCTACAAAAATAAAAACAAAGTGAACACTAAAAAATTTGGTTGCCTCCCAACAAACTCTTGATTTAACGTGATGGCATGGCATGTCTATGTTGGATACTAAGGCTTCACCAATAAGCCTATAGGATTGCGTTCTATGAAACACCTGATTTAATATCGCAGCATGACTCGGTTTCCTTGGTTACACAACTTCGTCAAGGCTTATATTAACACTTTATCTGTATTTCCCATATAATACTTAACACGCTACTTGTTAACCTTAAGTCGGGCTTCACTGTCTTACTTCAACTAAATAGAATTATGTGGAAACACTCTAACCACAGTGAATGGTCTATACCCCCTGGACCTTAACTTTCCAGGATAAATATGCTATGAGAGATATAGAGTACAGACGATAGTGGCTAGACTTAGCTAGGTGGATAGCCACCTTGATTTCTGACTTAGGCACAGATGCCCCATGGATAGATGGAAAGGAAAAGATAAAGAAGTTACTACTATATTTTTTGGCAAATTTTTGGTGGTCTATGGTACGATTTAGGGTGATCCGACTTTGATGGACAATATACTTATATGGGAGAGAGCCACACTGATCCAGCTGGAGATTCATATTTGAGCATTTAATAAGACCACCACTCTTTTTTCCCTTGACTTATCCACTAGTTATTTAATGCTTCCAGCATGTCGACTATTCCTGATATTAGTCATAGAATCGAGGTGACGAGCACTACAGATATTAGTTTGATCAAGGATTTAAAAAACCTGATCCTTGCACAGAAAGAGCAGCCACCTCCACTATTATTTTGGTCCATTCTGAGGGACCTTCAATTCTTGTTAAGCTTATTGAGAGGCCAAATGGTTGTATTGATATTAAGATGTATGAGCAGAGATTTAAGTCCAAAATTGCGATAGGTAGGAAGGGCCCTCAACTATATATACGCTAGCCCCAACTTCTACTTTTGAGTCGACTAGGACATCCAATTTTCCCCTCAGCCCATTATTGATAGATTGGTTGGCATGCCACAAAAGTTTCTACAATGGTTGGTTGAGCAACAGAAGGAGGTGACAACCTAGCTAACTCAAATGGAGTCTCACTTTGCTGCACTTTCTGGATAGATACGGCCTTGGGTCTGGATTACACTTGAGATTGCTAAGTCTCAATTTAAGGTGAGGATGAGGGCCAAGATGGCAAAGTATATGAGGAATATTCATGCTTAAATTGACACCTTTGAGGCTAAGATGACTACACGGTTGCGGGAGTTCCAGACTCTTGATTTACCTAGCTTCCAAGAGGAGAAGGTTGCATTATATGCTGAGATGCAATAACTAGCAGAGAGTTGGGTTCCAGTCATCCCTCATTCATTCCGTAATTCACACAACTATTGCCTCCATTTCCAACTATGATGTTTGATTTATTTGATGAGTAGGATGTGGTCTTGGTGGTTGGGACCAAAAGAGACCAATAGAAAGAGTTATAGGACCCCACCTTGCCTATTAATCAGGGCCTAAATGGGGAAACCATAAATTTTAAGGTGTCACATATAGTTGAGGAGAAGAGATGAGCTGAGATAGCAATGAGCACGTCGTTTAGTCATGCCCTACCACCACCTCCATAGAATGAGCCAAGAGATGCCCCAAATGGGGGCAAGTCTGATACAAATGCTAGAGCACCCCAGATATATCTTAATTCCCTTGTTTTTTATTATAGCTATGCACTGGGGACAGTGTGTATTCTTTATTTAGGTGTAGGGGTGTACCACAGTTGAAGGTTTTTTTTGCCATATTTTTTTCTCCATCCGCTGTGATATCATAGTACAAATGGTATGTTTAGGTTATTTTGTGTTTTTGTTGTATATGTGTTATGTTTTTTTTTTGTTTAATTAGGATAAAAATTAGGAACGTAAAGGTATTTGACATATTTTATTTGTCTTTAAGTGTTTTGAGAAAAAATGATACCCCTCTAAGAAGCTTTTATGAATTGTGTTATGTGCTTGTATGTGTGACTATCGTGAATCTTGTTATGGAATTAGTATTAAGGATAAAATAATCATAGCTTAGCATTTACATGAACTAGACAGGTAGTAGTTGGTAATACGACTTTGTACCCCGTGTGTGAGAGATGTTTACTTAGTTCCCTTTATGTATTTAATATAGAACTTGCCTAGTTATTCCTGCCTAGGTTGAAGGATAGTTGGTTAGGATGTGATCATAGGCTATTTTTTAATTTAGACCACTTTTAGCATAAACAACCATCCAAATATGAATAAATATCCCTTGATCCCTTGTTTGAGCCTGCATAGACCTATTTTCTTATTTTCACCTTTCATCTTTCCAATTTAATTACAATGAATCTATTTTTGTCCTAGTCCCACCTCGAATATTATGCACCTCAACTAAGGCAAATCACCTAAGTTGAAGGGTGGATATCATTAAGGTGCATATTTAGAATTGAGTATGAAGAATGGTTTGAATAACAGAAAAGAAAGTAGGGTTGGGTATAGTAAAAAAATAGAAAAAGAGGAAATAAAAGAAATCACACCCAACTTGAATAAGAAATAAAAGAGAAAAGGGAGAGATAAGAGAGAAATAAAAGAAAGTTGGTTAAGAAATTAACCCTAATCATAATTGCAGTGTCAAGGAGGGTGAGTCACTAGTTCCCAGATTTACCATACCAGCCCCCAAGCCTATATCAGAAGCTGAATAAAGTCCTATAGTGAAACTAGCACGACTGTCCAAAAAATTAAGGTAAAGAAAATAAGGACAATCCTATGGTATTCTATGCAAATTGATTGGAAATTTTTTTCTAAGTGATAGTGTCTCGATATCGTCCCCACATTGGCATGCATGATTATACTATAAGAATGGGACTTTTTTGTTGTGAAGGTTCATGGGTTGTGTTTCTAGCTGCTTATCTATTCGGCTAGTATATACTGCATATTTGTTTGATTATTTCTTGCTAATGTAATACCATATCTTGATTTCTTTGTGTCTCATTATTATGATACATAGATCTACACAATAGTTTTGAAAATTTGAAAGTAGGAGGGGTTAAAGTGTTTGAGCTAAAATCCATGGTACCTTATGTTTCTCTTGGTTAAGCATCATCGTATTATTTTGTTATGTGGTTGTTTCGTAAGGACATAAAAACATTATATGTTGAGGGTGTTGATGGCCATGGTTTCATGGTACTTTCGATGCTTAAAAATAAAAAATATGCAAGTACGTAGGTCCATTTTTTAGATATAATGTATTTTTTATGTTTATTTTGCAGGAAACTAGGTTTTGAAACTAAAAAAAAAAAGAGTTGAAATATGCAGAAGACCCTACTTTCTGGCACATTTACAGGCCATATATGCCACTTACGGCCACTGTAAGTACCCTCGTAAGTATCTGAGGAAATTGTTCTAAGGTTTTAAAAGTCTAAGACTTTTCTCTGAGAGTGACGACACCTACTTTAGTGGTTCATAAGTTGTCCTTGTAAGTGCCTTTATAGGAAGCATTATGAATCTCTGAAGTTTCTGTGACACATATGACCCAATAATGTGTCTGTAAGTACCACTTTCTGCCCGTAAGTAGGTCCGTAAGTGACCACCGACCCAATTTTTCTTAATCGTTTTGGTTAGGATTTCTAGGGTTCTGATGTATCATGTAAATACCCTTTTATTGTTTTTGTATTAGTTTACGCACTCTTTATATTCAGAACATTATATTCATTCTAGCATTCAACTTTTTATCTTGGAATCCATTGTTCTTGTGTTTTATGGTTTATTTTAATTTGAGATTCTGGGTTTTATTCTTAAATTATTGTAAAATTATACATATGCTTTCCTTCTTGAATTCAATTGATATTCTTGAAAATATAAGAGGCTAAACAACCTAAGTAGGGTTGTGGGAACCCTGATGGAATAGCAAAGTATAAGAAGTGCAAAGTTATTCTTGATCAATATTCTGCATGTATAGTGATTTTATTTTATTTTATTTGATATTGTTGTAAGACAATTCCCCCCGTTTACTTTTTTGTATAGTTCTGGCTACTTTAGCAAATTCATGAGAGATATTCAGCCTATTCCTTGTGGGTTTGATCCCAACCTTTATTAGGTTTCTATATTTGATAGTGACCGCGTTGTGCTTTATTTGGAGGTATAACTTGGGCGACATCATATCACAAACTAGTAATAGATAAACAATATCCTTGTCTGACTTCTCTCTTGATAGGAAAAGTTCTAGTAGCTTTGTCATTAACCAGGACTGAGTAAGTGAAAGTTGTAACACATTTCACGATCCACCTAATTATCAAATTAGGAAATTTGAGTTCCACAAGAATTTATTCAAGAAATTCCATTCCAAGAGTCATAATATTTCTTCATATAAATCTTAATCATACACCTCTTAGAAATCCCTTAACTACCATACCCTCTGACTATTTCATAACTTAGCATAATGTTTTCATTTAGTGCTCTACTAGGTACGAAGGTTAACTTTATTAGTGTCAACCAAAGTACTCATCACCTATTTAGACCTTGTTGTGATTATTTTGGAAATGAGTTTATATGTGTTGAGCAACATGAAATAGGCCTATGTTCTCTAATATTTGTAGGATTATCTAACTTAGGAATAAGTGTAAAAGAAGTACAATTCAGAGCCAAAATATTTTCCCTGTGAAAAAGAACATTAATATTCTTGCCCACCACCGACCAACACTTCTTAACTAGAGCATTATTAGTGACATCCTTGCCCACCACCGACCAACACTTCTTAAAAAATGCTACATTAAAACCATCCTGCCCTAGAGCTTTCAAATCATTAATATTCTTAAGAGCATTAAGTACTTCCACCACTGTGATTGGTTGGGACAATAACTTCTATTATTTTCTATTCACAGCAGGTTCATTCCTCGTGATGTTATATTTACACTAGGTAGTGTTTGATCAGATTGTCCCAGTAGTTCTTTATATAAATTAGTAACCTTATGTTCTATATCCTCACTTTAATCTCCAGTGCATTCACCAGTCCTACAATAGTATTTTGTGCCCCTCTACTTTTCATGTGGGAGAAGAATTATGTTGTGTTAGAATCACCTAGCTTTCACCAACTTTTGGGGCATTGCACTTTCTTCGATCATGATCCGTTTTTCCAACTGTTGCCTTACCTCTTTTTCCTGCTGTTTATTCACTACAACCTCATTAAGATCCCTCATTACTTCCTGTATCCTATTCAATTGGTCTCTCAAAATAGCTAACTTATCTCTTACCCCTTTAAACTCTATATTTATTAAGATGCTTTAAGGCAAGCTTTCACCTTTTTCAAGTTCTGCCATACACATTTTATGCCTCCTCTTCATAGTATCTGACATTCAATAAGTTGAGGGTTCCACACTAGCCAAAGTCTTCTTTTATTAGTAAACTCATAGTTTGCTGCATGACTCCAACTAGGTGTTATATTCTAAATTACTTTATTAGAAGGTTCGCCTTCATTTTAGAACTTTTATGTTCTATAAGTGAAATGATACTAACTTTATTATCCTTCAAAAACAGTGAAGAGATTTTTTTGCTTGTGAAGTTTATTTATTCTTCTTGTGTTTAAAGTAAGCAAATTCATTTAAACTGGCTTCTCCAATACTTTTCCTCTGCATCAGTTGACTTATTTCTTGACCTGGTGACTCTTGATCTGATGTAGAAAGATGTTCAAAACCGTTAGTTACTTTTGTAATGTGAGCCTTAGTCTAAAATCTTAAGCTTTTTGCTGTTGATTTAAAAAGAACTTGGTTCCATGTTACCTTCTCTTCTACAAATACGTTATACTTATCTACAGGTTCAGGGATAAGACCTTGTTTAGAAGTTCCCGCTTGAAGCACCTTTCCCTTTATTTCTCTCCTTGATATAACATTTATGTTCTACCTGCATACATTTGTTGGGATACTCAAGTACCCACTCATATTTGACATGTTATTCAAAAACTGTACCATTTTGGTCTTCAAGCTTAATTTTTTGAGGTAGTTCCCTTGCTACATCCATCTCCACTAACACACGAGCAAAAACAATTGATCCGTTTTGGTAGTGCATTCATCAACATATAATGGTATTCCAAATCCACTACTAATTCTACTCAAGGAATACATGCACCAACAATTCATAAGAAAATTTAGATATTACACCAAAATTGGAAATGTTTTTAAGACCTCTTCGTTAAAATCAAAAGCAATACTCCATACCTTTAGTATGATTGGTTGACTGTTGAGAACATAAGTCCTTAAATACAATATTTCATTACAATCATCCAAGCTTGAAAATTACACTAGAAATAACCCTTATTATGATAATACACCTTTGGCTTACTTGTAGTGTTCACCTGACGAGCAATATAGCATTCAAGTGCAGTTATAGCCGCTACATACAAGAGAAGTGCCTAATTCCACTCTTCAGTGGTCTGATTCACCTTATCCTTATTCAATTTGATTACCTTTTCTCCATTTTATATTACTGGAGCTGCATACCTTAATCCCATACTTTGCTGCTATACAATTTGAATCAAATAAATTTTCCCATTTCGTAGCTAGTTCCTCATTTAGATCTAACTTTCATAATGTTTTCCCTCTCATGGAGACTTGTCCGATCTCTCTTCAAGTTGAATTAACCTAGACACCACTATAGTACCCTTGGCATGTGTTATCATTCTATTGGTTTTAGATGTCACCTCTTCAGCTAGAGCTAGCCACTGTTCTATTGGTTGCTTGCTCGCACAAGCACTTTCTTCTAAACCCCCAGACACCACCGATGTAGATGCCCAGTGTATTCATCTCCTTTATCCATCATTGTTATGCCATTTTCTGATCAGCAGGCGCACTTTAGTAAGCTATGCTAAACATGCGCTAAACCTACTTATATTAAAATAATTAAAAGACTTGTTATAAAAGGGTTTTTATAAGGTCTATAATGTCCTTTGGGAAGCACTCGTGTTATTTGTATGTAAGAAAGTATGTTGAGAATATCTTGACTATCAATAACTGAATAAGGTGATAATTAAGAGCAAATATCTCCTCTCTAGAATTGATGATTTGTTTGATCAATTAGGAGGTGCTAAGTGTTTTTAAAAGATCGACTTATGGTCAAGTCATCAACAAGTAAGGGTGAAGGATAAAAATATATGCAAAATAACTTTTGAATGCTATATGGTCATTTTGAGTTTTTAGTTTTGTCATTTGGCTAACTAATGCACAATTGCTTTTATGTATTTGATGAATAGGGTGTATAAAACCACTTTTGGATGTATCCGTAATAGTATTTATAGATGATATTTTGGTCTATTCAAGATCAAAAAGGACAATACAAATTACTTGCTGCAGGTGTTACTAGTTCTTTGTGATTTTAAGTTGTATGCAAAGTTATCCAAATATGAGTTTTGGTTAAAATCAGTGGCATTCTTAGGTCATATTGTATCTGATAAGGAATAAGGTTTGATTCTCAAAAGATAGAAGTAGTAAAGAACTAGCCAAGACACACAATGCCTACGGAGGTTCATAGTTTATTAGGCTTGTTAGGTTATTAAAGGAGGTTCATTGAAGGGTTTTCTTCCAATTCTGCACCACTAACCAAGCTACACAACACAACCAAGTTTCAATAGAATGATGCCTGTGAAAGAATCTTCCAAGAGTTAAAGAATAAGTTAACTTCCACATTTGTATTGGTACTTCCAAAAGGTACAGAGGGGTATGAAGTGTATCATGATGCTTCAAAAGTGATTTTAGGATGTGTATTGATGCATTACAGGAAGGTAATAGCCTATGTTTCAAGACAATTCCGGCCACATGAGAAGAATTATTCAACACATGATCTTGATATAGCAAGGTTGTATTTTCCTTAAAGATATAACACCATTACTTGTATGGGGTTCAAGTTGATATATATACTGACCATTGGAGTTTATAATATATCTTTAAGCAAAAGGACTTGTATCTAATTCTCCAAAAATGGCTTGAGCTATTAAAGGACTATGACGTTCATTTCTTATGTCATTCAAGGAAAGAAAACATGGTAGTTGATGCTTTATGTTGTAAGACAATAGAAAGAACATATGGTAAGTCCATGGAAAGGCAGGAAATAGTGAAGGATCTATATTAACTAGATAATTATGGGGGTTCATCTTCTTAAAACTATAAATGAGGGGGTTATTTGCATAATGCAGTAGAATATTCATTTGTAGTTGAAGTAAAATAGAATCAATACAAGGATCCTATTATATTACAACTTAAAGAGAATATAAAGCAAGGTATGACAAGGGCATTTGAGCTTACACAAGATAGAGTACTCAAGTGTCAAAATAGATTATTTGTACCTAATATTGATGAACTAAGAAAAAATATCATGATCAAAGCACACCATTCAAAATATTATGTCCATTTAGGGTTAACCAAAATGTATCATGACTTGAAAAAGATGTATTTGTGGGAAGAAAGGAATAATAGCATTACAAAATTTTTGGTTGAATGTTGTAATACCCCGTACCATTTTCTAGCTTGAAATCATCTAAAAAATGTTAGGAGATTTCTTTGAAAGATGAATCCATATTTGTACACGTGGTAATTTTAAGATTTTCACTTTTTGTCATGTGAAAATTCAATAAGCTTTCCATCAATATCAAATTTTCCTAAATCCGATAACCAGGTAAAAAGTTATGACTATTTCAAGTTCCCGTCATAAAACAGCGCCATATTGGGCAATGGAGCGCCGCGACACAAGCTAAAATGGCAATTATCATTTTCCAGTGTCTCAGTGCGATTTCCTCTGCATCGCGCCAAAGTTTTAGGTAGCAAAAGAAGGGACAACACGTTGGCTCCGCATCACGCCAACCCTCATTTTCCTAATTGTCAAATTCCAGTGATATGGCGCGATAGCACCGTGTCGCGCTAGGGATCCAATTTGGGAATTTTTGACTGAAATTACAAGACACGTCCAGGGTTAAAAGGGTCAATTTTCCACCCTTATTTAAGCTCTTTAACACGTTATTCAGCCACTTTTCACCCATAATACACTCTCTTATCTTAAAAACCACTCAAAGCCAACCTAGGGCTTTTCATAGAAGATTCAGAATCAAGAATTTCCTCCGTCAATCTTCGTGTATTTACGAACCAAGGTATGCATAGTGTTCATTCATGGACTCTTTTCGTCCATGAAGCCCAAGAATCTCTTTTCTAAATTCAATTTTGTGGATTTTCTTATGAATTTCATGATTGGGCTACTCTTGTTCATGTGGATAATAAGAAATTGAATTCTACTCTATGTTGAGTGCTAAATTCTATGTGGGTTAAATTATTATAGATATAGATTCATGCAAACCTATGCCTAAACCCTTGACTGATGAATTTTGAATTGAACTATGATGTTTAATTATTGTACAATGATGTTTATATGTATCATGTCTATAATATGTTTGATTAAATGCCTAGATGGAGGAAAGGTGCCTAACTAGCATGATACCATGAAATTTCCATGTATGTAAAAGTTATGCCTATCACATGTTTTGATGAAATGCTTCTATAAATATATTATAGATTATGATGTTAGTTATATATTCAAGTAAGTTATGCTTGGTTAGTTTCCTTCCATCAAGTCCTGGGGGGTACTCAAACCCGAAACATTAGCTGTGTGCCTAAATCCATGACATGTTTTTACGATGCTCTCAGTCAAGCTATGAATCCTTAGACTTCAGATAGTCTTATGACTCAGGAAATCTCCATGATCTCATAAACTCAGTCAGTTATCAGACATCATTAGTATTTCGTCAGTCAACGGAATTCAGTAACTTAGCCCATGTTCAGTTCAGTAAATCATGTTCAGAGTCTATTTAGATGGGAGTAGGAATTAGGACCGAGTGAACCCAAGGAGAACACATACTATCAGATGAGGGTGTGATTCTTAGAAGTTATCCTTGCATTCCAGAACTATGTAGCCAACATAGATTGAGACACCAACATTGTCTGATAAGGGTTGATAAGGTGGATAAGCACTGTCAGATAAGGGCCCAACTATTCTCTTTTGGGGACACTATCAGATGAGGGTCACCCACAGATTATCCTTACCAATGGTGTGGTATTGACACCCTTCCAATTGGGGTTATAGATTAGACCGTAACTCAGCCATAATGGCATATTAGGGGCATGTCGGTTAGATAACTATTTCCCACAGTTTAATGTTATAGAATCAGGACTGTCAGACACATCAATTAATCCCAGTAATAGAACTTAGATAGTTTTTTAGATTTTAGGACTATCAGATACAGTACGGGACTTAGCTAGTTCCATTAGATTCAGGACTGTTAGATACAGTCACTCATGTTATTAGTTTTATCAATTATTAGTATGTCATGTTATCAGTATTCAGATTCAGTAATCATGTTATCACGATATCAGTGTCAGTTATTATGTCTCATGCGTGTATTCTCACGCTCATCATAGTCATTCTGCTATTGTTATTATATTGTTCATGCATATTAACCCCATGGATTCAACCTACCTCACATACATACCAGTATATTCAAAGTACAGACGCATTTACGCTATGGTGTCCTATACAATAGGTTTAGAGACACGAGCTCTAGAGCATCAGTAGATTCTAGTCTCAGCTGTCAAAGTTAGCAGTGAGTCCTCATCTTTTGAGGACATGATCATTATTTTATTATCTCTTTAATTAGTTTATTAGTTGGAGTTAGTTGAGGACCTGTCCCATCAACTCCTTATTCAGGCAGTCATGTTTTAGAGGCTTTCCAGATTATAGTATGTTCAGATAGCATATTTCAGCTATTTTGGGTATTCCATACCCCTCACAGATGTTACATTTTTATCGAATACTATCTCTCAGTTTTGAACCTTATAGCCTTTCAGTTCATGTTTTTGTATTATAAAGTATTTCATGTAGTATACAAGTACAGATACCAGTCATGGGTTAGTTTGTAGTCCTTCGGGGTAATGAACACTATGTAGCATTCCGGGTACCAGATTTAGGGTGTTACAAACTTTGTATCAGAGCCTAAGGTTCAATAGAGTCCTAGGAATTCTGAAAGCCACTTCTAGTAGAGTTTTGTACATAAGTGTATTGCGCGCCACATTTTTGTACAGGAGGCTATAAGATGTTTTAGGAATAGTTTCCCCTCTTTCAGTATTCATGTCATTCCAGTGAGCATAATATAAAGTAAATCTCTCAGTCTAATCCTTTTCTCCCTTTTTTCTACAGAATATACCTCCTAAAAGAAAAACGAGAATCAGCCAGCCCCTCATCCCAAAGAACCTTTGGGCAAACATGTTTCTCATGTAGAATTTCGTACTGTATTCACTACTTTTGCTAACTCAGTTGTTTCTCATAATGAATGACCAGCTATCATTCTGATTAATCCAGTGGCCAATTCAGCTGTAGCAGGATTTGGGATTTCACCTAAATAAATCCTCTATTCTTTCTTGGCTCTAAGTCAGATGAAGACCCTCAAAAATTCATCGATTAGGTTTAGAAGGTTATAGAAATTATGGGGGTTACTCCTACTAAGAGTGATGAACTAGATATAGAAATTATGGGGGTTACTCCTACTAAGAGTGATGAACTAGATCCATACCATATGCAAGATGTTGATCACACTTGGTACAAGCAGTCGAATTCAAAAGGCCAGATGATGTAGGGACAATAAAGTAGGAGGAGTTTGTCACCGCATTCTTAGAGAGGTTCTTTCCCCTAGAGCTGAGAGAAGCTAAAGTATTAGAATTTATCAACCTCAGGCAGGGAAACATGACAGTGAAAGATTATTCTCTTAAGTTTACTCAATTATCCAGATATGCACCTCATGTGGTTGCACACAGCAGGTCCAAGATGATTAAATTTATTTCTGGGGTGAACGATAGTGTGGTCAATGAGTGCAGATCCGCCATGTTGAATAGTGACATGACTTTAGCTAGACTCTTAACTCATGATCAGAAGATAGAGGAGCAAAAGATTAAGCAGGGGGAGAAGCAGAATAAGAGAGATAGGACAGGTAGCTTTAATTTTAGTCAGCCTAAGTCAGAGGGAAGCAATCATTCTCAGAATCATCGTAAGTCATCATTTCTAGCTCCTTCATCATCCAGTGCCCCAGTTTCTAAGTTCAAAAATGGTAACAAGGATAGAGCGCCAGGATCTAAGCCTCAGGGCAATGTTAGCAGTGCCCGAACTAATCTCTTTTATCAGACTTGTGGTAAGAACCACAAGAGTGTGTGCAGAGCTGCAAGTGATGTCTATTTTGGTTATGGAAAGACAGTCCACAGAGTCAGAGACTGCCCTCAGTTAAGTTATCAGAGTAATCTCTGCTTCTCAGCTCAGTTTAATTACCAAAATTAGCAGGGTGCCACCTCCAGTACTACCAGTGGGCAATACCCAAACAGACTTTATGCTTTCTAGTCCTGAAAAGATCAGGAAAATTCACCTGATATGGTTACTAGTATGTTATAAATCTTTTATGTGCATGTTTACGCTTTGCTAGATCCAGGTGCTTCCTTGTCTTTTGTTACTCCCTATATAGCAGTTAATTTCGGAGTCAGTCCCAAAATTCTAGCAGAGCTCTTTTCAGGCTCTACCTCAGTGGGTAAAACCATCATAGCCCGATGGGTATACAGGAACTGCCCGATTATGATATTTTGGAAAGTCACTTCAGCAGATCTAGTCAAATTAAAGATGTCTAATTTTGATGTCATTCTCGGCATGGATTGGCTTCATTTTTGCTATGCCACAGTTGACTGCAGAAAAAGGATAGTCCAGTTTCTATTCCTAAATAAACCCGTCCTTGAATGGAAGGGTAGTGTATCCGCTTTTAGGGGTCAGCTTATTTCCTACCTTTGGGAAAAGAAAATAATATCTAAGGGATGTGTCTATCATCTTGTTCATGTTAAGGATTCTAGTTTCAAACTCCAGTCTTAAATCCGTTCTAGTTGTGAATAATTATTCAGATGTCTTTCCCAAAGATCTTCCAAGAATTCCTCCTGAAAAGAAAATAAACTTCAGCATTGATCTTCTTCTAGATACTTAGCCTAGCTCTATTCTGCAATACAGAATGGCACTAGCAGAACTCAGAGAATTGAAAAAAAGTTAAAAGATCTCCTAGATAAGGGATTCATCAAGCCCAGCGTGTCCCCGTGGGGCACGCCAGTATTATTTGTGCGCAAGAAAGACTATTCTCTCAGAATGTGTATAGACTACCATCAACTTTATAAGGTCACAGTTAAGAACAAGTATCCTCTTCCCAGAATCGATCACTTATTTGACCAACTTCAGGGTGCCAGTTATTTCTAAAAGATAGACCACAGACTCGGTTATCATCAGCTCAGATTCAGAGAATATGACATTCTGAAAAAAGCTTTCCGTACTCAGTATGGCCACTTTAAATTTCTAGTCATGTCATTTGGTCTTTCAATATCTCAGCAGCTTTCATGAACTTGATGAACCGTGTGTTCTAATAGTAATTAGACATGTTCGTCATAATTTTCATAGATGATATTCTGGTCTATTCCCCTAGTTAGCGAGATCATGCAGACCATCTCAGAATAGTACTTCATACTCTCAGAGATCATCAGCTATTCGCCAAATTCAGTAAGTGTGAATTTTGGTTAAGGTCAGTAGCATTCCTTGGTCATATCATTTCGGGTGATGGCATTAGAGTAGATCCTCAAAAGACCGAAGCTATAAGAAATTGGCCCAGACCTGTCTCTCCATTAGATATCAGGAGTTTTTTTGGTTTGGCTGGCTATTACAAATGGTTTGTTGAGGGATTTTTTTCTATTACATCCCCTATGTCCAGATTGACTCAGAAAAAATTAAGTTTCAGTGGTCAGATCCTTGAGAGAAGAGTTTTCAGGAGTTGAAGACTCAACTCACCTCAGCTCCAGTTTTAGCTCTTCCATATGGTCCAGATGGGTTCGTGGTGTATTGTGAAGCATCTAGAGTGGGTTTAGGTTATGTCCTAATGCATCATGGTAAGGTCATAGCCTACGCCTCAGACAGCTTAAACCCTATGAGAAGAATTATCCTACTCATGATCTTGAGTTAGTAGCCGTAGTCTTTGCCTTGAAAATTGGGGGGAATTATCTCTACGAAGTTCATATAGATGTCTTCACATATCATAAGAGTCTTTAGTATGTCTTTTGTCAGAAAGATCTCAATCTTCATCAGAGAAAGTGGTTAGAGCTCTTGAAAGATTATGAAATGAGTATCCTCTATCATCTGGGCAAGGCTAATGTAGTGACCGACGCTCTCAGTAGACTGTCTATGGGTAGTGTTGCTCATGTGGATGACAGTAAGAAGAAGTTAGCTCATGAAGTACATCAGCTTACCAGACTAGGCATTCGCTTAGTGGATGTAGATGAGGGTGACATATGGGTTCAGAGTAGTTCAGAATCATCCCTAGTTTCTGAGGTAAAAGAAAAGCAAGATAAGGATCCCAGCCTTGTCAAGTTGAAAAAGTCAGTTCAGGATTAGAAAGTAGAGGTTTTCTCCCAAGGAAGAAATGGTGTTTGCATTGTTAGGTTCGTCTCTGTGTTCTAGGTGTAGATGACTTAAGGTAGAAAATTCTTGCAGAAGTGCATGGTGTGGGCTACTCTATTCATCCAGGGGCCACAAAGATGTACTGTGACTTGCGGGAAGTCTATTGATGAAGTAGGATGAAGAGAGATGTTGCCGAGTTTGTGGCTAAGTGCTCTACATATCAGCATGTTAAGATAGAGCATCAGAAGCCTAGTGGTCCTATACAGGAGTTTATTATTCCTACTTGGAAATGGAAAGAAGTGAACATGGACTTTGTGACGGGTTTGCCTCGAACTCGTCATCAGCGTGATTTAGTTTGGGTCATTGTAGACAAGATAACCAAATCAGCCCATTTCCTTTCAGTTCATACCTTTTATTCAGTCGAGTATTATGCCAGGCTCTACATTAGGGAGTTGGTCAGATTACACAACGTTCTGTTATCTATTATCTCAGATAAAGGTACTCAGTTCACCTCTCACTTCTGGAAAGCATTCCAAAAGGATCTTGGTACCCAAGTTCATCTCAGTACAACCTTTCATCCTTAGATAGATGGTCAAGAAGAAAGGATTATTCAGACTTTAGAAGATATGCTACTGGCATGTGCAATTGATTTTAAGGGTAGTTGGGATGACCACTTCCCTTTTGATTGAGTTTTCATACAACAACAGCTATCATTCTAGTATTCAAATGGCTCTATTCGAAGCTCTCTATGGTAGGAGATATAGATCTCTGATCAGCTGGTTCAAAGTTAGTGAGGCCTCAATCATAGGGCCTGACTTAGTATTCGATGCCTTAGAAAAAGTCCAGTTGAGTTGAGAAAGACTTTGGGCTGCTTAGAGCCGATAGAAGTCTTATGCAGATATTCATAGAAAAGATCTCAAGTTCAATATTGGTGACTATGTCTATCGAAAGATCTCTCCCATGAAGGGAGTGAAGTGGTTCGGAAAGAAAGGAAAACTCAGTCCCCGATATATCGATCCCTTCAAGATTCTCAATCAATTTGGCAAGGTAGCTTATGAGCTCGAATTGCCTTAAGATATAGCCTCAATTTATCCAGTATTCCATGTCTCTTTGCTCAAGAAGTGCATAGGTGACCCAGCAGTTGTAGTCCCTATTCAGAGCATTGATATTCAGAATAATATCTCTTATGAGGAGATTTCAGTCGAAATCCTAGACTATCAGGCTCGTAGACTGAGGAACAAAGAAGTCCCTCTAGTTAAAGTTCTTTGGTGAAATTAGTCTTTTGAGGGAGCTACTTAGGAAGTAGAAGAAGACATGTGTACCAAGTATCCTCACCTTTTCTCCACCAACTCAGATCAAGCTCAAGGTAACAGTCCTCCTTAAGCTTACTCAGTTTTATGTTCAGTGTTCATCACAAACTTGTTATCAAGTACCATTGCATATTTATTCATACATTCATGTATCAGTTTAGTTATATAATTATGCACCATAAATTCATTCTCATTATGAGAAACTTAGTTCCTCATAACACTCAATCATGCATTCATGAATAAGTTACGCATGCATCAGGTATGCGTATCCAGTATGATATACAATGCTATCAATCATGTCAGTCATGAGATTATGTTTCAGATATTCATGTTCAGTATGTATGTCATTTTATGTTCTTTCCCTCACTCTCAATTTCATATGAGGACAAATATTCTCAAGGGGGAGATATTGTAATACCCCGTACCTTTTCTTAGCTTGAAATCATCTCAAAAATGTTAGGAGCTTTCTTTAAAAGATGAATCTACTTTTGTACACATGATATTTTTAATATTTTCACCTTTTCTCATATGGAAAATTCAATAAGATTTCCATCAATATAAAATTTACCTAAATCCAATAACCAGGGAAGAAGTTATGACTATTTCAAGTTCCCATCATAAAACAGCGCCATATTTGTCATTGGTGCGCTGCACCATAAGCTAAAATGGCAATTGTCCTTTTCCAGTGTCTCAGCATGATTTCCTCCACATAGCGCCAAAGTTTAAGGTCATAAAAGAAGGGGCAACGCTATGTCTCCGCATCGCGCCATCCCTCAGTTTCCCAATTGTCAAATTTCAGTGACACGGCACGATAGCCGCATCGCGCCAGAGGTACGATTCGGGAAACTTTTACTGAAATTACAAGACATGTTCAGGGTTAAAAGGGTTAATTTCCCATCCCTATTTAAGCCCTTTAACATGTGATTCAACCACTTTTCACCTAAAATACACTCTCTTCTCTCAAAAACCTCTCAAGAACAACCTAGGGCTTTTCATAGAAGATTCAAAATCAAGAATTTCCTTCATCAATCTTTGTGTATTTATGAACCTAGGTATGCATAGTGTTCATTCATGGACTCCTTTTGTCCATGAAGAGCAATAATCCCTTTTCTAAATTCAAGTTTATGGATTTTCTTATAAATTTGATGATTGGGCTCCACTTGTTCATATGGATAATGAGAAATTGAATTCTACTCCAGGTTGGGTGATAAATTCTATGTGGGTTAAATTATTATAGATATAGATTCATACAAACCTATGACTAAACCCTTGAATAATGAAATTAGAATTGAATGATGATATTTAATTATTGTACAATGATGTTTACATGTACCATGCTTACAATATGTTTTATTAAATGCCTAGATGAAGGAAAGGTGCCTAACTAGCATGATACCATGAAATCCCCATGTATGTAAAAGTTATGCCAATCACATGTTTTGGTGAAATGCTTCTATAAATGTATTATGGATTATGATGTTAGTTATATGTTCAAGTAAGTTATGCTTGGTCAGTCTCTTTCCATCGAGTCCTGGGGGTACTCGTACCCGAAACATTAGCTGTGTGCCTAAATCCATGTCATGTTTTCACGATACTCTCAGTCAAGCTATGAATCCTTAGACTTCAGATAGTCTTATGACTCAGAAAATCTCTATGATCTCATAAACTCAGTCAGTTATCAGACATCATTAGTATTTCGTCAGTCAATGGAATTAAGTAACTTAGCCCATGTTCAATTCAGTAAATCATGTTCAAAGTCTATTCAGATGGGAGTAGGAATTAGGACCGAGTGAACCCAAGGATGGGAACACACACTATCAGATGAGGGTGTGATTCTTAGAATTTATCGTTGCATTCCAGAACTATGTAGCCAACATAGGTTAAGACACCAACACTATCTAATAAGGGTTGATGAGGTGGATAAGCACTATCAAATAAGGGCCCAACCATTCTCTTTTAGGGATACTATCAGATGAGGGTCACCCACAGATTATCCTTACCAATGGCGTGGTATTGACACCCTTCCAATTGGGGTTACAGATTAGACCTTAACTTAACCATAATGGCATATTAGGGGCATGTCAGTTAGATAACTATTTCCCATAGTTTAATGTTATAGAATCAGGACTGTCAGACACATCAATCAATCTCAGTAATAGAACTTAGATAGTTCTTTAGATTTTAGGACTATCAGATACAGTACGGGACTTAGCTAGTTCCATTAGATTTAGGACTGTTAGATACAGTTACTCATGTTATTAGTTATATCAATTATTAGTATGTCATGTTATCAGTATTCAGATTCAGTAATCATGTTATCACGGTATCAGTGTCAGTTATTATGTCTCATGCCTGTATTCTCACGCTCATGATAGTCAGTCTGCCATTGTTATTATATTATTCATGCATATGAACCCCATGCATTCAACCTACCTCACATACATACCAGTACATTCAAAGTACAGACGCATTTACGCTATAGTGTCCTATACCATAGGTTTAGAGACACGCGCTCCAGAGCATCAGTAGATTCTAGTCTCAGCTATCAGAGTTAGCAGTGAGTCCTCATCTTTTGAGGACATGATCATTATTTTATTATCTTTTTAATTAGTTTATTAGTTGGAGTTAGTTGAGGACCTGTCCCATCAACTCCTTATTCAGATAGTTATGTTTTAGAGGCTTTCCAGATTACAGTATGTTCAGATAGCTTATTTCAGTTTTTTTGGGTATTTCATACTCCTCCCAGATGTTACATTTTTATTAAATACTATGTCTCAATTTTGAACCTTATGGACTTTCAGTTCATGTTTATATATGATAAAGTATTTCATGCAGTATACAGGTACAGATATCAATAATGGGTTAGCTTGTGGTTCTTTAGGGTCATGAGCACTGTGTAGCATTCTGGGTACCATATTTGGTGTGTTATAAATGTCCCAATTTCCAATAAGAAAGTAGAGAGAAAAAATATGGGAGATTATATGTTGTGTTTGGAAATCCCAATTTGGAAGTGGGACATGTTGAACATAGATTTCATTGTTGGTTTTCCTTTCTTATCTTGGGAGTTTGAGTCCGTATGGGTAATAGTTGATAAGACTCACCAAATCAACACATTTCTTATCGATCAAGACTACTAATACTGATAAGAGTAGGGTGTAATTAAAATGATAGTTTGGCTACAAGGAGTCCTAATCTTTATTATACATAGTCAGCTTGTTTCCTACCTTCGGGCAAGGAAAATAATGTCTAAAAAAATATGTCTATCATCTTGTTCAAGTTAAGGATACTAGTTTTGAAACTCCCAGCCTTGATTCAGTCCTAGTCGTAAATAAATATTCAGATGTCTTTCTCAAAAATCTTCCCAGAATTTCTCCCGAAAGAGAAATAAACTTTGGTATTGATCTTCTTTCAGATACTCAGCCTATATCTATTCCACCATATAGAATGGCACCAGTAAAACTCAATGAAGTGAAAGAGTAGTTGAAGGATCTCTTAGATAAGGGGTTCATCAGGCTCAGCGTATCCCCGTCGGGCGCACTAGTCTTATTCGTACGCAAGAAAGACAGTGCTCTCAAAATATGCATTAATTACCGTCAACTCAATAAAGTCACAATCAAGAATAATTATCCACTTCCCTGTATTAATGAATTGTTTGACCAACTTCAGGGTGCCAGCTATTTTTCTAAGATAGACCTCAGATCAGGCTATCATCAGCTCAGAGTCAGGGAATGTGACATTTCAAAAAAGGCTTTCTGAACTCGGTATGGTCACTTTGAATTCTTAGTCATATTTTCTAGTATTAATAATACCTAGAATCTTTTGTGGACTTGATGAACCGGGTGTTCAAGCAGTACTTGATCATGTTCGTCATAGTCTTCATATATGTTATTCTGGTCTATTCTCGCAGTGAGCATGATCATGCAGAATATCTCAAAATTGTACTTCAAACTCTCAGATATCATCAGTTGTTCGCCAAATTTAGTAAGTGCGAGTTTTGGTTAAGGTCAATAGTATCCTTGTCCATATTATTTCCAGTGATGGCATTAGGGTTGATCCTCAAAAGACCAAAATGGTAAGAAACTAGCCTCGCCTTGTATCTCCATCGAATATCAAGAGTTTCTTGGGTTTGGATGGCTATTATAGATGGTTTGTTAAGGAATTTTCTTCTATTGCATCCCCTATATCCAGATTGACTCAGAAAAAGGTCAAGTTTCAGTGGTCAGATCCTTGTGAGAGAAGTTTTTATCAGGTAATAAACCGACTCACCTCAGCTCCAGTCCTAGCTCTTTTAGATAGTTTAGATGGATTCGTAGTATATTGTGAAATATTCAAAGTAGGTTTTAGTTTTTTCCTCATGTAGTATGGTAAGGTCATAGCCTACGCCTCCAGACAGCTTAAACCCCATAAGAAGAATTATCCGACTCGTGATCTTGAGTTAGCAGCCATAGTATTTTTCTTAAAGATTTGGAGGTATTATCTATATGGTGTTCATGTAGATGTGTTCAAAGACTATAAGATCCTTCAGTACGTCTCAGAAAAATCTTAACCTCCACTGAGAAGTTAGTTAGAGCTCTTGAAAGATTACGACATAAGTGTGTTTTATCATCTAGGCAAGGCCAACATAGTGGCCGATGCTCTCAGTAGACTATCCATGGGTAGTGTTGCTCATGTTGAGGATAGTAAGAAGAAGTTATCTCAGGAAGTCCATCATCTTGCCAGACTAGGTGTTCACTTGGTCAATACAAATGAGGGTAATGTATGGATTTAGAGGAGTTCAGAATCATCTCTATTTTCTGAGGTGAAAGAAAAGCAAGATAGAGATCCCAATCTAGTCAAGTTGAAAGAGTCAGTCAAGGATCAGAAGGTTGAGGATTTCTTCTAAGGGGAGATGGTGTTCTGCATTGTCAGGTTTGTCTGTGTGTTCCAGGTGTAGATGACTTGAGGCACTGAATTCTTGAAGAAGAACATGGTGTGTGCTACTCTATCATCTAGGGGACACAAAGATATAGCGCGACTTGTAGGAGATCTATTGGTGAAGTGGGATGAAAAGAGATGTTACTGGGTTTATGGCTAAGTACTATACATGTGAGCAAGCTAAGATAGAGCATCAAAAGCCTAGTGGTCCCATTCAAGAGTTTATTATTCCCACCTGGAAATGGGAATAAGTGAACATGGACTTTGTGATGGGTTTGCCACATACTCACCATCAGCATGATTCAATTTGGGCCATTTTAGACAGGATAATCAAATCAGCTCATTTCCTTCCAGTTCATACCTCTTATTCAGCCGAGGACTATGCCAAACTCTATATCAGGAAGTTGGTCAGATTGTAAGGTATTCTGATGTCCATTATTTCAGATAGAGGTACCCATTTCATCTCTCACTTTTGTAAATCATTCCAAAAGGGTCTTGGTACCCAAATTCATGATAGATGGTCAAGAAGAAAGAACAATAAAGACCTTTGAGGATATGTTAAGTGCGTGTGCAATTGATTTCAAGGGAAGTTGGGATGACCACTTGCAGATTGAGTTTGCATATAACAACAGCTATCATTCTAGTATTCAGAGGGCTCCATTCAAAGCTCTCTATGGTAGGAGATGCCGATCTCCACTCGGTTGGTTTGAAGTTAGTAGGCCTCAATCATAGGTCCTGACTTGGTATTCGATGCCTTATAAAAAGTTAAGTTGATCAGAGAGAGACATTAGGCTTCTCAGAGCCGAAAGAAGTCTTATGCAGGTGTATACAGAAAGGATCTCAAGTTTGAAATTTGTGACTTTGTCTATCTAAAGATCTCTCCCATGAAGGGAGTGAAGAGATTCAGCAAGAAGGGAAAGCTTATTCCCAGCTATGTCGGTCCCTTCAAAATTCTCAGTCTCTTTGGCAATGTAGCTTATGAGCTCGCATTGCCTTCAGATCTAGCCTTAGTTCACCCAGTCTTCAAAGTCTCTTTGCTCAAGAAGTGCATAGGTGACCCAGCAGATTTAGTTCCTATTCAGAGTATAGATATTCAGAATAGTCTCTCTTATGAAAAAATTCCAGTCGAAATCCTTGACTGCCAGATTCATAGTCTAAGGAACAAAGAAATCACTCTAGTCAAAGTTCTTTGGCAGAATCAGTCCGTTGAGGGAGCTACTTGGGAAGCAGAAGCAGACATGCAAACCAAGTGCCCTTACCTCTTCTCCACAAACTCAGACTCAACTCAAGGTAATAATTTTTCTTAAGCTTATTCAGTTTCATTTTCAGATTTCCATTATAAACTTTGTACCAAGTACCATTACATATTAAGTCATACATTCATGTGTCAGCTCAGTCATGTATTCATACATCAGATATGCATGTTCAATATAATAAAATTAGATTATTAGTCATGTCAGTCATGAAATCATGCTTCAGTTGTGCATGTCTAGTATGTACTTTCAGTTATCATTTCTCTCAGCCTAATTAGTCTCATTTGAGGATGAATATTCCTAAGGGGGAGATATTGTAATACCCCCAAAAAAACAAATCAATATTAGCGCTATATTTCAATATTGAGTACATTATGGCTCTATGTTAGTTTTGTAATCAAGTTTGATATCAATTAAGGTCTCAAATACGTCCTAGCTATTAGGCGAATCAAAATAATCCTTACCGATTGAATTCTTGGGAAGGATATTGGTATAGTCAACTTCAAATGAGCATATATCTCTTTATACTATGAATTTTTGAGATCATGACCCATAAATAGATAGATAATTGAATTATCTTTCCAACAATACCAATTTTGCTCAAACCCAATATCGGAGCAAAATGTTATATCCATTTTACTCCAGCATGTTAGGTTGGCAACTAAGTGACAACATTAGCTGATGGATTATCACATATTTGATGAATTATCAGCTAATGTCATCAGCCTTAGGAAGAAAGTCATAAATTCCATCATTAAGTGATGACATGAGCTAACGGCTTATCACATATCTGATGACATCAGCCCAATGTCATCAGTAGTAGAATTCAACATTTTTCAAATGGTTTTGGAGGGGTATTTTGGTATTTTCCCTTCTTCCCAAATCTCCATAAACACCGAATTTAGCCTTCATTTCACTAAAGTACATTCTTTTCTCTCAAATTCTCTGAAGAACAAGAAGAGGGGTTTCCAATTCAAGATCTAAATCTCAAGGATTCTTCCATCAATCTTCCCAAATCAAGTATCAAGGTATGTCATGTGTTGATTCATGGGTCCCTTTACCCATGAATCTTAAGAATTTCTTTTCAAAATACAAGATTTGTGTATTTATGAATATTCATGATTTAAATAGAATTGAAATTCATGTTCATGATGTCGTGGGGTTTTGATTCATGTTTTAAATTACATATTCCAATGATTAACCCTAGTATACGAAGATTTGCTTAATAATCATGATAAACCCCCTTCAATTTACAAGTTGATTGATGTACCCATGATTATTCGATGTGTTGATGATGGTATAACCAAAGAATGCTCCTCATGTATTTGACTAAATGCCTATGTGTAGGAAAAGTTCCATACTAGTATAATAATATGAAATCTCCACTCATGTACAAGTTTATGCACGTCAAGTGTTGGATGAAATATCTTAGTCAATGAAGTATGGATATATGTGTAGCCATTGTGGTGCTTTAGAACTTGTACTTCATGATATCTCTAACTTATTATATTATGGATTGTGATGTTGGTCATGTAGTCAAGAAAGTCATGCTTTGTCAGTTTCTTCCCATCGAGTCCTGGGGGTACTTGTACCCAAAAAATATAGTTGTGTGCCTAGAGTTAGTGTCATGTTTTCATGATATCCTCAGTCAATACATGATCCATAGAACTCAGTCTGTCATGTGACTCAGGAAAGCTCAGTAATACAGTAATCTCAGTACTATTCCGTCAGTCAATGGAAACTCAATTAATTCAGTTCTGTTCAGTTTAGTTTAGTAATCCATGTTCAGTGTCTATTCAAATGAGAGTAGGAATTAGCACTGAGTGAACCCAAGGATGGGCACACACACTGTCAGATGAGGATGTGATCCTTATAAGTCATCCTTTCATTCCAAAACTATGTAGCCAGCATAAGTTGAGACATTAACACTGTCAGATGAGGGTTTTTGGGGTGGATACACACTTTCAGATAAGTGTCCCACCGTTCTACACTGTCGGATGAGGGTCACCCACAACTTGACCTTACTAGTGGTGCAGTATTGACACCTTTCCAATTGGGGTTATAGTTTGGACCCCAACATAAATATATTGCGTTATTTGGGGCATGTCAGTTAGATTAATACTTCCTACAATTTTAGTTACAGATCAGGACTTTTAGATACAGTCATTCAGTCTCAGTAATAGAACTCAGATAGTTCTACAAAATTTAGGACTGTCAGATGCAGTCACCACAAAATAGAATAGAACTCAGCTAGTTCTATCAGAAACTAGACTGCCAGATACAGTCACTCAGTATTAGTTATTTTAGTTATATGGTTATCAGTATCTCATATTATCAGTGCTTATATATATATATATTATCTCATATTATCAGTGCTTATATATATATATATATATATATATATTATCTCATATTATCAGTGCTTAGATTCAGTAATCATGTTATCATAAACTCAGTTATAATAATTATGTATTCATGCATGTATTCTCACATTCATGTTGCTTAGCCAGTTAGTATAGTTCATGCATGTGAACCCTTTTCATTAAGCCTGCCTCACATGCATACCAGTACATTCAATCGTACTAATGCATTTGCGCTATGGTGTTTTATACCATAGGTTCAGAAGCACAACCTCCAGAGCATCAGTAGCATTCCAGTATTCAGCGGTCAGAGTCAATAGTAAGTCCTCATTCTTTGAGGACATGAGCATTATCTTATCATTTCAGTACTTAGTTTATTTCAGTAGTTGGATTTAGTTGAGAACATGTCCCATTAACTCCTTATTTAGATTATTAGAGGCTTTTCATACTATCATGTTCAGTCAGTTTATTAGTTTGTTTTGGGTATTTCATACCCCACATAGATGTTATATTTTTTTAGATATTGTGTCTTAGTTTTGAAGCTTACGGCCTTACAGCCTTTATTTCCGCATTTACACATTATATTATGCAGTGTTTAGGTACAAATATTAGTCATGGATTAGCTTGTGGTCCTTTGGTTCATGAGCACCATGTAGCGTTTCGGGTACCAGATTCGGGGCGTTACAAGAGGGTTTTTAAGATGTCACATTTTCTTTCAGAAAAGTCAGTTTCCCCAATATTTCTAGTATTTTCTAGGTGGTACCAATGTTTCATAAATGAATATTATATGAGGATGTAAGGATCACAATCAACCAAAATGAGAGATTCCATATGTAACCAATATTCCAACCAATTAAGCCAAAAATCACTTATTTATTCAACCATTTATGAATCCAACAGAATATGTATGCCAATAGAATTAAATACATAAAACAATTCACCATTGATACCACATTAGGCTTTTTTATAAACAAATACAATAAATTTCACATACACATGGCTAATATTATCTTTTAGGACCTTACACTATCACACATAGCAAATAATGTTCCAAAATCCCCAAATAACATTAATATATAGGCCCCCACATGAGTAAAACACAATAAATATAGCAATTATCATGATTAATTTCCACACGCCTAACATGATTTTGTATCAATATTAGCTACCCAGCCTAGTCTAAAAAAAGTTAAGCCATTACCTTCCTTAAATGCCAAAAACCAGTCTGCAAGCCTTCAATCCAAAACCTTACTCCCATGAACAGACTTGGAATCAACTAAGATATGGAAATATAGAATCTATGCATCATAAAAAAGTCAACGATACTCATATTGCATACTTTTAAGTCGGGATCAATACGGACCCCCGAATTGGGTTTTTGTAAAAGAAGGTCAAAATCATAATTTTATTTTTGAAAAATGTTCCCCATATTAATAGAAGTCAACAACTTAAAACCCAAGAGAAAATGAGTTAAAAAAACAAGGTCCAAATTAAAGAAAAACCATGCCTAAGCTTTACCGACAAAAATCCTCAAAATTTATTTTAAAATAAAGAATTAAAGTTGATTTAAAGATGAAATCTAAAGAAAAGTTATAATTATAAGATTAAAAACACCACTGATATTTTATCCACCATTTGGAAACAAAAAATCTTGTTAGCAACATATTTTTTTGTTCTAGCTTCCCCGGTATCATATTTACTCTGCAATGCTTTTCAATTTTTTTTCACTAGAATCTGTTCTATCATAATAAGCATAAAAATTATCTAATAATCAATTAATAAGAAAATACCAACACTTGTAGGAGTCAACATCATACATTTCAACTTTCTGTTGAAGAGAAATACGTTCATCATCATGCATGGTGGAGTTCTCTACTTTAATAGGATTCTTCTTTGTTAACACATGAGAAATATTGACAACACTTAAGTAGAAAAGGACTTTACCCTTCCACTTCCTGAAATGAGTATCGCTGAACTGGAATGACTTGTTAAGATCTCTCATCTTGACATTAGTAATTTTACAATTATAGCCACTTAATCTCCTTAAAATTATTGGTGAAATATTACAGCAATTACAGTTGAAAATACAAAAAATGAAGAAAATAAAAGTTATCTTCTTCTTGACTGAGGCACAAATACCTCATTCTCTATAAACAGATTCAAGCTAACTACAACAAATATTTTCATAGGTCTAACAGTAATTTTC
Source organism: Capsicum annuum (assembly GCF_002878395.1). Taxonomy (NCBI): domain Eukaryota; kingdom Viridiplantae; phylum Streptophyta; class Magnoliopsida; order Solanales; family Solanaceae; genus Capsicum; species Capsicum annuum. Next base: position 54,052 of record NW_025858847.1, read on the forward strand.
TTGACTTCACCCCTTAGGATACAACAACTTTCTCACAAAGTACAACTCAACAAATTATGGACAAGAGTTGGGTTCAAAGTTTCACAAAAAAAAAAACACCTCCCTTCAACTAATAAACTCTCTCTTTACTATCTTTTATGCATTTTATGTTATCTTGTACTTAGAAAAATATGCAAGAGCAACTTTATTTGTAGGTGAGGTATTCATCCATACATTGAATAGAAAAATAAATGGGTAGTAATAAGAGAAGATTTAAAATCTTGAGTTTACAAGAATTACAAAAGTTACCAGTTATAAAGTAATAAAAATGAATGAATAAAGAGATAAAGAGGTTACAACGTTTAATGTCAATAATTCACCATTCATCCACTAACGTGAGGGAGTAAAGAACTTGTAACATTCTTGTTAGTAAAATGGTTGGTAAATGCAGTAATAAAATGGCCAACCAATTGTAACTTCTCACCACTATTAATATAAGAAACAAATGCTACATAATGACACTCAAGATAGCAAAAGAAACTCCACCTCCATGGATGATTATGGCTACTAACTACCATGAAAATGAAATGATAAATCAATATTAAAATGCCTCAAAACCAACAGTTAGTAGTACTCTAGTTGGTTCTTGCCATTTTTTAAATTAGGGTCAGTAAGGACGCTGCTAAATACATGTTATTTTAGTACTCAAACTTGTTTATTTATGCACTTTATGTGAAGGTACTATGTCGATTATCCCGAATGTTGAGTTGGAGTCCATGCTCGGGCCTTCTTATATAAAGATTCAGACGTATTGATTGATTGACCCAATATCTACTGGATCTCCTTTGTGTTGTTATGATTGTATTTGCTTGTTTGAGACACTTGATACTTGTTGTATTGGTTGTATCTTAGAGGATGGTACTTGTGACATCCTAATTTTGGATGTGTTTGTTACTCTCTGTACTTCTATATTGTATTATCTATGTTCTTCCACTTAAGACTACCTTTACTTTTATTTTTTGTACGTGTTATTATGTGTGTTATGGGGTTGGCTGATATGGATCAAAGAGGCATCTTAGCATTTGAGGACATGATAGAAGCCAAGATGTGAAGACCCGAGCTTGTGGGGGCTTCCCAACCAAGTGAACAAGCCTTGAAGTGCTAAGAAGTCTTTCAAAACACTCCAAGGTCATCCATAGGCACACTATATGGCCACCCCATGTGAAGGGCTCATTAAGGTCCTTTTGTTCCTTCTATAATAAGTTAACTTGACTTATAAATAGAACCTTATTAGATCATTTCTCTTAGACTTTGATGATATTTTGTAAGCTCTTTGACAGTGTCTTGCTGGGTGAAATCCTTGTGGCAAGTGTGAACATCACTTATGTTGATAACAACCTTAGAAATGGTGGTTGCTTGGGAATCCAATTCCCTTGAGGTCTCGTAAGAGTGTAGGTGTTTAATATTACTTGTTGTTTGTATTTTGGTGTTTAATGTACACCTTAGTGCTTAAACTTGTAGTTTTCATGTCTCACTATCTATCCTTTTAGTTATTGTCTTCTTGTTTTTGTTTCTTTTGTGATGTTGAACCAGTGAAGTGTTGCTACTCTCATCTTATTGTTCTTGTCTTGTGTTGTTTATCTCATTTTGTTGGTTGTTTGGTGTCTTAAACACCCTTGTTAATCTCATTTTGTTGGTTTTTTGTTGAATCCGAGGGAGGTCATCAAAGAGGTCCATGATTCTTTGAAATAGTGGACTATTTTTTTGGTGTTTGTCGTTGTGTTCTTGGGGTGTTCGGTATCATTTGGTATTAGAGCGAAGGATGATCGTGTTCTTACACTACCAATCTTGGGATCCTCTAGTTGAAAATAAAAAAAAGTGTTGTTGGGTGTCTTGTGTTTGGCCAAGAAGTTTCCTAGATTTAGATTTTTTTTTTTCTTGTCTTAGTAGTTTTGTGTGTTGGAATATTGTTCACTAACACACTTGAGTCTAAATTTCAATATTTGAACTCTTGTCAAGTTATTTTTGAAGGGTTGGACAGTTTAGAGATTGTTGTTGTTCATAAGTGTTCTTGTTGTTGTTCATATTGTTCTTGAGGTAATATTCAACAAAAAGGTTGCTTGATTTGAAAAAGATAAGAGAGAGGCAAAGCTTTGTGTTTGTATTTGTAATACTTTTAAGATAACACTAAGGTGGCAAAGAAACAAAAGGTCTCCTAAAAACTTAGTTACCAAAAGAGTATCAAACCTTTTTCAAAAAGAGGCAAAAGAGGAAAGGGTCAAAGCCTAAGCAAAAAGGTGTTTTGCCAAATTAGTGCATGCTGGTGAAAAGTTGATGGGCACCTTTTGACATTTGGAAAGAGAATCCAAAGTCTTGTCTCCTTACTCTAAAACTAAAATTCATCACTAAACAAACAATATTGAACAACTCAAGTAGGAAAACATCAAACTTCAACAAAAATGACAATACCAATGGCCAAATTTGTGGGCCACACCAACAACTAAACTCAAGTTATTGGATATTCCTAGTTTCTTCCATTGTCTCTAATATTTTCATTTTCTTGACTCCTATAATAGTTGACAACTAGTAACAACCTCCAAAGTTATGAACTAGTTTTTGAGTACATTCTTCGTGTTAGCATTTTTTTTGTGCTTTTCTCATTTTTGAATCGTCGTATCTTTTTGGTTGAAGTTTGTATATTAATTTTTTGTTTCATTTCAACCATGAATTTTCTCCAACATCGAGCCACAATTTGAACCAAGTGACCTCATTAGAGTATAAGCGAGTTATCAACACTTGTGAGGCCAATAGAGTGAAAACTTCAAAGTGTGAGCTTGAGAGTTTGCGGACTATTTTGAGAAGTTTTGTGAGGATGTTTTCTTTTTAACATTAACTAGTTTGCGGTTTTTTGTGTTTTTATTTTAGAAATTTCTATTGTTAGGTGCTATGGCATTGAAAAAGGTGACCATGAATGATTTGATGGCTTCCATAATGCGTATGAAACATAACCTTAGTAGTCACCTGGAGAGAATGGAAAGAATAATGGTTTGAATGGAAGAAAGAATGGAAGGGATGAAAAGCTCTCTTTTCAAGGAGTTGGATACCTTGATAAAGCATCCAATCCTTCCTAATCAAGTTCCCGTAAGTGGACATGCTCCACATGAGCTACAAGGTAATCAAACTAACTCTTTCACTCTAGTGAATGAGGCTAGTAGCCAACTAAATGTGAATGATAGTTTGTCTTTAGGTGAATCAAATATTCCTTCATTTTGTAATGATAATATACAACTTGAGATTATGGATACACTAGTTAATCCTAATGATGACGAAATTGATTCTTCTAGCAAGATCAATTTGTGTCCACCTAGTATTGAAGCTATTGTGACTAGTGATAGTACATTGTCTTATGGAAGTCATGAAGAACAACTTGTGTGTGAAAATGGTAATGTTAAAAATGTTGGCCGAATGACTAAGGATGACCTTTAATTGTTTTTATTGTATGACCAGGCTAGTATAGAGGGGACATATGATTATATTAGTGGTAGTATTGAGGAAAAGAAGTTTTCCCTAAACCCGTGTCCATGGACACTTCACTCATTTGATCCCAGTGATCAAATGTCTTTCAAATCGTGGTTGGGAATGACTTGTGTGAGCATAATTATGTTGATTCTAAGCTTGTTTTGTGTGTACATTTGGTTTCCAATTTTTGGAAGGGTAACTTACCCTCTAAGAACTCCTTGTTTTTACCCTTAGTCATTCCAACATGCGATGATTTGCTTGATAATTTTGTTAAAGGGACTAACTTAGGGAAAAAATTTCAAGCTCTTCATAGCCAACTCCTTTGAACTTTGAATGTTGACTTTTCATCCAATATTTTAAAGGTTGTTTGGTTATATGTGAAGTGTGTGCAACCTTGGCATGATGCTATTATTAATTGTGCTAACATTAACCCTCTTGCTATGAGGAATGTGTGTTGTTTTGTGTCCCCTATTATTTTGAAAGATTCGAATTCGAGGACGAATTCTTTCCAAGGATGGGAGGATGATATACATCAAAGAGGCATCTTAGCACTCGAGTACATGATGGACGCCAAGACGTGAAGACCCAAGCTTGTAAGGGCTACCCAACCAAGTGAACAAGTCTTGAAGTGTCAATAAGTCTTTCAAAACACTCCAAAGCCATCCATATAGGCACACTAATACGAGAATAATCATGGAAATATACTTATGTGGGTGTGCATTACAAGAAACCAAGTGTATGTGCAAGAGAAGTGTAATTAAAGGCCCAAATACACACCAAAATATCCCACTCCATACACTAGAGGGGCAGCCCATTCTTGAAGGGCCTTTTTCATCATTTTAACTTCTATTTGTTTTGTAATATATAAGAAATATGTTAGGGTTTATTATCTTAGTTTTTTTTAATGTTGAAAATGATAGAACACACTTTAAACCCTCAAGTTCTCTCTCTTGTGAGGCTTGTCCTAAACTAGGTTACAACATTAGGGTGGAATCTTTTTTGTTGTTTGTTTGCTTGGAATTTAGGGTGCTTGAAGGATTGAGGTCCTCTCTTGTGTCTCTTTGAAGAGTGTAGGTGTTCCTACTATCATCATTAAGGTTCTTTGTGTGTCATCTACACTTAGGTTCTTAGTCATTATAGTAGTTTATGTCTCACTATCTATCCCTTTGTCTTTTGTAATCTTGAAACATTATATCTTGTTGTTGAGGAATCCGAATCTAGTTACTTGTTGTCATCTTGTTCATCTCATTATTGTTGTGTTGTTGGCTGTTTTTGGGTGTCAAATACACCCTTGTTTCTTGTATTCTTGTTATACTTGTCTAATTCAAGTGAGGTCCCCTTTTGGTCCACAGTTTTTTCTTGAATCTGTGGACAGTTTCGGGTATGTTTTGTGCTTTCCCTTGTTTGTCTTGTATCATTTGGTATCAAATCCATCTTTGGTTTTGTTCTTACAATACCAATCTTGGGCTTTCTTGCTAAGAAAAAAAATTGGTATTCTTGTTGTTCTCCGCCTTGAAAGTGTTGTTCTTGTTGTTCATCTTAGCCGAGGTTGCTTGTAGCGTCTAGATCTAGTAGTACTTTGGTGTGTATTGTTGTTTATTTTGTTAGTTTTTTGATTCACTAACACTAAAAGGTGTCTAGATCTATATTTGAGCTTGAACTTGTTAAAGTTGTGTTGTGAACAAGGACTTAGGGCAAGAATTTGTGACTTGTTGTGGCCGGTTGGGTCTTGAAATTCATGAATATTATTGTTGTTCTTGAAGGATTGTTGTGGTTTTCATTTTGTTCTTCATCTCATCTTACAACTTAACACATCCAAAAGTGTAATATAGATTCAAAAAGGTGAACCTACAAGTTGTAAAGTTGTTTGTGAGAAGACTTGAGCCATCACTTCCTTGACTTGACATCTACTTTTCAACCATTTTTTCCTATTTAAAGGACCTTGTTTTGTGGGGATTGTAAAAATTCAAGTCTTGTCTTTTGAAGACTAGACTTAAAAGAGATTCAAGACATATACTTTCCCTCCAAAACCAATTGCTTCCATTACATAGTAACTAAAGTTTGTAAACTTCAACTAGTGACTAAGTGTGGGGCCGTGAACAATAGTGTGCTTCCACATCTCCCAAGTTACTGTTCACACAAAAATTTTAAGCTCAAATTGTGATCTTTTAGTTTCATTTTGCTTTCTCATTAGTTTCGTCTGTTGATTCCAATACTAACTTACAAACTAGTGACAATTTACTAGATTGTGAGTTGGTTTTGAAATCATTTTTTCCACGTTTACATTCCTTTGTGTGTTTTTATTCTTTTGAGTCATTGTTCACACTCGGTTCACCTCTCAACGTCTCACGAATTACAAACAAACTTACAACAATTGTGAGATCAAAAGTGAGAAAATCTGAGGGACAAAGGATTAAAAAGAGAGTGTGAGGACCATTCTTTGAACAACTAACTTGTTTATTGTTTTGTAGGTAACTTCTTGGCAACAATGGACAACAATCCTCTTGGTGCTATCTTGGAAAGACTTAAAAGTATCAGCTGAGTATTGGAAAGTATCCTCACGACTATGTCCTCAATCTGAGGAGAGATATCTACTATGAATGAGAGGTTGGATCAAATGGAGAGTTGAAGGAACTCTCGTGTTTCTACCCCTCGACTCCATGTTTCCTCAAATGGTTATGACCAAAACCCTTCCACCACTATTTCTCCCGAGACTTTTCCTACAAAAGTCAACCCTCCAAGTTCACCACAAAATGCCATGAGCCAAGTAACTAATTACCCTTAAAATCGAGAACAAGGTAGATCACTTCTCCCGTAAGTTGATCAAGTCCCACAAGAAAGACTTGGAGGCCCATTCCCTCTCTTCAAATCTCCACAACCGAAGCTCTATATGACCAAAATATCCTTCTCAATTGAAACTCCACTTCCCCAAAACCAATATATCCATATAGAGAGTATAGAAGAAAGGGACACGAAGTATATGGAGTCTACGATGATTCTTTTATGATGGAAGGAGACTTGAGTCGGATAAAATTGAAGCCAAGTCTCAAGATAGAGAGAAAACCAAGGTTCAAAATAAAGATGTTGGTTTAGACTTGTTCATATTGAGCTCTAGGGTTCTTCATGTTTTGCGAACTATTTTGAGTACTTTTTTTTGAAGTGGACAATTGAATGAAGTGAAGCCGTGAATTTGTGGGAAAATTTTTCTCAAGATGGAGAGGATGATATGAGAATAATCATGGAAATAGACTTATGTGGGTGTGCATTGAAAGCAACCAAGTGTATGTATGAGAGAAGTGTAATTAAACGCCCAAATACACACCAAAACAGCCCACTCCATACACTAGAGGGGCAGACCATTTTTAAAGGGCCTTTTTGGTCATTTTAACTTCTATTTATTTTGTAATATATAAGGAATATGTTAGGGTTTATTCACTTAGTTTTTGAATGTTGAAAATGGTAGAACACACTTGAAACCCTCAAGTTCTCTCTCTCTTGTGAGGCTGGACGAAACTAGGTTACAACATTAGGGTGGAATCTCTTTTGTTGTTTGTTTGCTTGGAACATGGGGTGCTTGAAGGATTAAGGTCATCTCTTGTGTCCCTTTGAAAAGTGTAGGTGTTCCTACTATCATCATTAAGGGTCTTTGTGTGTCATCTACACTTTGGTTCTTAGTCTTTATAGTAGTTTATGTCTCACTATCTATCCCTTTGTCTTTTGTAATCTTGAAACATTATATCTTGTTATTGTGGAATCCAAATATGGTTATTCTTGTTGTCATTTTGTTCATCTCGTTATTGTTGTGTTATTAGCTGTTTTTGGGTGTCAAATACACCCTTGTTTCTTGTATTCTTGTTATACTTGTCTAATTCGAGTGAGGTCTCCTTTTGGTCCATGGTTTTTTCTTGAATCTGTGGACAGTTTCGGGTATGTTTTGTGCTTTCCCTTGTTTGTCTTGTATCACACACTCAATGCCCACCCCATGTGAGGGAATCATTAAGGGCCTTTTGGTCATTTTGTAATAAGTTAACCTAGCTTATAAATAGAACCTTATTAGGCCATTTCTCTTAGACTTTGATGATATTTTGTAAACTCTTTGAGAGTGTCTTGCAAAGTGGAATACTTGTGGCAAGTGTGGACATCACTTGTGTTGATAACAACCTTAGAAATGGTGGTTTCTTAGGAATCCAATTCCCTTGAGGTCCAATAAGAGTGTAGCTGTTTAATATTAATTGTTGTTTGTGTTTTGGTGTTTAATGTACACCTTAGTGCTTAAACTTGTAATATTTCATGTCTCACAATCTATCTTTTAGTTATTGTTTTCTTGTTTTTGTTTTGCTTTTAGGTTGTTGAATCCGTGAAGTGTTGGTAATCTCATATTGTTATTCTTGTCTTGTGTTGTTAATCTCGTTTTAATGGTTGTTTGGTGTATTAAACACCCTTGCTAATCTCATTTTGTTGGTTGTTTGTTTAATCCGATAGAGGTCATCAAATGGTTTATGATACTTTGAAATAGTTTACTATTTTTTTGGTATTTGTCGTTGTGTTCTTGGGGTATTTGGTATCATTTGGTATCAGAGATAAGGATGGTCGTGTTCTTACACTACCAATCTTGGGCTCTTCTTGTTGAAAATAATAAAAAGTATTATTGGGTGTTTTGTGTTTGGCCGAGAAGTTGTCTACATTTAGATGTGTTTTTTCTTGTCTTAGTAGTTTTGTGTGTTGGCATATTGTTCACTAACACACTTGAGTCTATAGTCCAAGATTTGAACTCTTGTCAAGTTGTTGTTAAAGGGTTGGACAGTTTAGAGAGTGTTGTTGTTCATAAGTGTTCTTGTTGTTGTTCGTATTGTTCTTGAGGTAATATTCAACAAAAAGGTTGCTTGATTTGAAAAAGAGAAGAGAGAGGCAAAAATTTTTATTTGTCTTGGGAATACTTTCAAGACAACACCAAGGTGGTGAAGAAAACAAAAGGTCTCCTAAAAAGCTTAGTTACCAAAAGAGGGTCAAACTTCTTTCAAAAAGAGCCAAAAGCGGAAAGGGACAAAGTCAAAGCAAAAAGGTGTTTTGCCAAATTAGTGCAAGTTGGTGAAAAGTTGATGGGCACCTTTTGACCTTTGGAAAGAGAATTCAAAGTCTTGTCTCCTTTTTCCAAAACCTAAATTCATCACCAAACAAACAAGATTGAACAACTCAAGTTTGAAAACATCAAACTTCAACAAAAACAACAATACCACTGGCCAAATTTGTGGGCCATGCTAATAACTAGAGTCAAGTAATTGGACATTCCTAGTTGCTTCCCTTGTCTCTAATAGTTTCATTTTCTTGACTCCTATACTAGTTGAAAACTAGTAACAACCTACTAAGTTGTGAACTAGTTTTTGAGTACGTTTTTAGTGTTACCGTTGTTTTTTTGTGCTTTTCTCATTTTTGAATCATAGTATATTTTTGGTTCAAGTTAGTACATTACTTTTTTGTGTCATTTCAAACAAGAATCTACTCCAACCTTGAGCCACAATTGGAAACAAGTGAGCTCATTAGAGTATAAGCGGGTTATCATCACTTGTGAGGTCAATAGAGTAAAAACTTCAAAAGTGTGAGCTTGAGAGTTTGTAGACTGTTTTGAGAAGTTTTGTGAGGAGTTTTTGTTTTCTAACATTAACTAGTTTGCTGTTTTTTGTGTTTTGTTTTAGAAATTTCTCTTGTTAGGTACTATGGCATTGAAAAAGGTGACCATGTACAATTTGATGGCTTTCATAATGCGTATGAAACATGACCTTAGTAGTCACCTGGATAGAATGGAAAGAATAATGGGCTGAATAGAAAAAAGAATGCAGGGGAGGAAAACCTCTCTTTTCAAGGAGTTGGATAACTTGATAGAGAATCCAATCCTTCCTAATTAAGTTCCCGTAAGTGGACATGCTCCACATGAGATACAAGGTAATCAAACTAACTCTTTCCCTCTAGTGAATGAGGCTAGTAGCCAACTAAATTTGAATGATAGTTTGTCTTTAGGTGAATCAAATATTCCTTCATTTTGTAATGATAATGTACAACTTAAGATTATAAATACACTAGTTGATCCTAATGATGACAAAATTTATCCTTCTATCAAGATAAATTTGTGTCCACCTAGTGTTGAAGCTATTGTGACAAGTGATAGTACATTGTCTTGTGGAAGTCATGAAGACCAACCTGTGTGTGAAAATGGTGATGTTGAAAGTCGAATAACTAAGGATGACCTCTAATTGTTTTTGTTGTTGACCATGCTAGTAAAGAGGGGACATATGATCGTATTAGTGGTAATATTAAGGGAAAGAAGTTTTTTTCTAAACCTATGTCCATGGACGCTCCATCCATTTGATCCCGGTAATGTTGATGTCTTTCCAACCGTGGTTGGGAATGACTTGTGTGAGCATGATTATGTTGATACTAAGCATGTTTTGTGTGTACATTTGGTTTCCCATGTTTGGAAGAGTAACTTACCCTCTAAGAACTCCTTGTTTTTACCCTTAGTCATCCCAACATGTGATGATTTGCTTGATAATATTGTTAAAGGGACTAAGTTAGGGGAAAATATTGATGCTCTTCATAGCCAACTCCTTTGAACTTTGAATGTTGACTTTTCGTCCAATATTTTGAAGGATGTTTGGTGATATATGAAGTGTGTGAAACCTTGGCATGATGCTATTATTGATTATTCTAACATTAACCCTCTTGCTATGAGAAATGTGTGTTTCCTTGTGTCCCCTATTATTTTGCAAGATTCGAATTCGAGGATGAATTCTTTCCAAGGAGGGGAGGATGATACGGAGAAAAGAGGCATCTTAGCAATTGAGGACATGATGGAAGCCAAGAAATTAAGACCCGAGCTTGTGGGGGTTTCCCAACCAAGGGAACAAGCCTTGAAGTGTCAAGAAGTCTTTCAAAACACTCCAAGGCCGTCCATAGGCACACTACATGGCCACCTCATGTGAGGGGCACATTAAGGGCCTTTTGATCATTTTGTAATAAGTTAACCTAACTCATAGCTAGAACCTTATTAGGTCGTTTCTCTGAGACTTTGATGATATTTTGTAAACTCTTTGAGAGTGTCTTGCAAGGCGGAATCCTTGTGGCAAGTGCGGACATCACTTGTATTGATAACAACCTTACAAACGGTGGTTGCTTAAGAATCCAATTCCCTTGAGGTCCCGAAAGAGTGTAGGTGTTTAATATTACTTGTTGTTTGTATTTTAGTGTTTAATGTACACCTTACAGCTTAAACTTGTATTATTTCATGTCTCACTATCTATCCTTTTAGTTATTGTCTTCTGGTTTTCGTTTTGTTCTTGTGTTGTTGAACTCATGAAATTTTGTTACTCTCATCTTGTTGTTCTTGTCTTGTGTTGTTAATGTCATTTTGTTGGTTGTTTGGTGTCTTAAACACCCTTGTTAATCTCATTTTATTGGTTGTTTGTTGAATCCGAGAGATGTCATCAAAGAGGTCCATGATTCTTTGAAATAGTGGACTTTTTTTTGGTGTTTGTCGTTGTGTTCTTGGGGTGTTTGGTATCAGTTGGCTTATCTATTGCGGGTACGATGGGTGCCATCACACTCGATTTCAGGTTATGACGCATCAGTGTATTTATAGGATTATATTATATGCTCTTGGAATAATTTTTTTTACTCATAAAACACCGAAAATCAATGAGAAAATCACTTATTATTTTTCTTCTTACCAAACACACCCTAAAGGTGTGTTCGGATGGAGAAAACATTAAAAACATATTTTGGTTTTCTCATATATTGGTTGATCAAATTTCTTGGGAAATATTTAAAAATCAAGTTCTGCAAATGACATTCCAATAGATTGTCCTCCCTATCCTTCAACAAACCTTATCTTCACCTCACCTCCGTAGGCCCCATTCCACCATCTAAACCCCACCTCTCATAGTATTTTTCTAGATTGTATATAAATAATTTTAAAATAATATGCTTTTACATACATATCAAATTAAAAAAATAAGTAAGAAATTCATGTATTTTTCTAAAAAAATATTTTATTATTTTCATCTTTCGTACCAGGACACCCTAAAGTACTTTGTATTGAAGTGGTACAAGTTGGACCTATGGAATATATTACATGAGTAATGCAGTATAATTTCAAATTAGTACAACACATGGAAGAATTAAGTACGAGTCAATTTCACGTGCATGTAAATTCTTTTCTTTTTTGGCTAGCTGTATCTCATACAATATTTTATTATTCATGAGGCCCTAGCTTGATGGCTCACTATTTACTAATCATCAAGGAATGATAGCACAAAGAAATAGACAAAATTAGAACATTATGAAATAACAGTCTAAGATGGAATACTGTTGAAAAGTTTCCAACTATTTGTACGCAATTGTGAATATTAGTGGATGATCATGTGTCTAAGTTTTGGTGTAACCTTAAGCACAAGGATTTTGACAGCTTCTAATGTGACCAAGTAATGAACTTGGTGCCCAAATTATTTATTTATATATACTAGTTTAACCGCACGTGCCACGCATGTATAATGTTTAATTATTTAAAATAAAATTATTTTATTTATTGCGATGATTTTTAATGAAGTGCAAAAGTTCAATCACTTTTCAAATATCCTTTACACTTTAGCATAATAATGTAAGCATAGACATGTATTTTAGTGTAAGCATGCCTATATTTTACCACCAGAAGTTTCAATTGGTTGATGAATTATCACCTTTTGCATTTGTCATGCAGTAGCTCTTTCCCTTGCTACTGCTAGAGACTAAGATAGACAAATCAATTTGAACCATATTTGTAGTTCGATTATTTTTCTTTATTTTTTCAATATTTAAAATCTTTCCTTATTTTTAAAGACAAATCTTTACAAAATTATTGATTACATTCGTATTACGTACTTAAAACTTTTAAAAATTTGGTACTTCTTAAATTTTTCCTATTGTAACACTTTTACATTTATTTTATATTTTTTAAATCTTCTTAAAATCAAATTTAGTTGATTTAGAATTCTTAAACCAATAAAAAAATATTTAATTGTCATTAATTCTGATGATTTCTAATAAAGAAAGGTTTTACCATAGATATATTTAGTTAATATTTAATTCTAAATTTTAGGAAAATAGTGAAAAGATGATAATAAGGAAAGATTTTACCACAAATATGTTAAATTATATTTTAACTCTTAAATATTAGAAAAATAGTGAAAAGACGATTTTGTCTAAAGCAAAGACTTTGAATGAAGGGCCAAAAGTTCAAACGACATTTCTAAGGCCCTTAGAAAAGTGATTTGAACTTTTTGTCCTTCATTAAAAGACCTTCTTTAGACAAAACTGACTTTTTACTATTTTCATTAACTATTATTTAATTATTTTTATTATATTAACTAGACTCCTAAAAATATATGGAAGGAGAATCAATTAATATTTTTCCTTGTACTGATCAATTAGAAAAA
>NW_025858848.1:0-1054 GCF_002878395.1 Capsicum annuum
GTCAGACACAACTTTGTTTGATCTCCTTGAACCTAGCTCTTGGGATCTCCAGTCTGCTAGGTAGAGTTACCGCCATGCTGACTTGTCCTAGGCCTTAAACCCATTCTCTTGGATGTCCTCTCAACTCCTTCTCTAGATAGGCCTTTTGTAAGTGGATCCGACACATTATCCTTTGACTTTACATAGTCAATAGTGATAATTTCACTAGAGAGAAGTTCTCTAACGATATTATGTCTTCGTCTTATGTGACGAGATTTATCGTTGTACATCATGCCTCCTGCCCTACCTATTGTCGCTTGGCTATCACAATGTATACATACTGGTGCCACCGGCTTGGGCCAATAAGGAATATCTTCCAAGAAATTTTGGAGTCATTCTGCTTCTTCACCAGCTTTATCCAATGCGATAAATTCAGATTCCATTGTAGAGCGAGCAATACAAGTCTGTTTGGATGATTTCCAAGAGATCGCTCCTCCACCGATAGTAAATACATATCCAATTGTGGATTTTACTTCGTTCGATCTGGTGGTCCAATTTACATCGCTATATTCTTCAAGTACCGTGGGATATTTATTATAATGCAAGGCATAGTCTTGAGTGTATTTAAGATACCCCAAAACTCTTTTCATTGTCATCCAATGAGTTTTGTTAGGATTACTCGTGTACCGACTCAACTTACTAATAGCGCATGCTATGTCTGGTCGTGTACAATTCATTATATACATTAAATATCCCAATACTCTTGTGTATTCCAACTGTGAGTCACTTTCACCCTCATTCTTTGAAGTATGAAGCTCACGTCCAATGGAGTCTTGGCAATACCAAATTTCATATACTTGAATTTGTCAAGTACATTTTCGATATAATGAGACTGTGACAATGCCAACTCTTGTGGAGTTCTATGAATTCTTATTCCTAAGATCACATCCGCAACTCCAAGATCTTTCATATCGAATTTGCTCTCGAGCATTCGTTTCGTTGCATTTATGTCTGAAATGTCTCTAATAATGATCAACATATCATCCACATATAAACACACAATGACTTGGTGATT
>NW_025858849.1:0-3810 GCF_002878395.1 Capsicum annuum
TCTACTAATATGTCGTATTACATAGTTTATTCAAATAAGGAAGGTTCTAAACACATAAATTAGCTTTGCTCAGTTGCAATCATGGCAATCATTTCAGCCTCTCCTATTAACATTCCTCAGCCCACGTTTTGCAAGATCATTTGATCTTCTCCACAAGAATTTCGTCGTTTCGTAAGTACTTTCTTCACACTTCCTTCTTTCAGTTTCTCTTTTCAATCTTGGATCCACTGATGAATTCTGATTCCCAATTCTATATTAGTGGTGATGTACTTTAATTTCCCTCGTTGTTAATCGTTGATTTAGATTGAACAGTTAATATATACTTTTAATTACTTACATATGATTCAAATTCAATGAGAATTTCTCAAAATCATGTAAGAAAGTAAAATTACATTTACTTGATAAAAAATGTTCCTTTCACATTAAAGGCTAAAATTTGGAGGCTTAGAGCACAAACATAACACACACAGATGTGTCTCACTTTGATACCATGCAAAAATTGAAACTTTTAGTCTTATTCAATAGTATGAGCTTTCTAATGAGTGAGCAGTATAAAGAGGGACAATTTACGAATACTATGTATGAAGACATCCTTTACCAATTATGTAGGTCTATCTCTGTCTTCATTATAGAATGTATGAAAATGAATCCAAATTTTCTTTGCATACAGATAATTCCAGAAAACTTTGTCAGAATATATTGTAAAGAACATGTTAAACCCTGTGTATCTGTAGGTTCCCAGAGGAAAAGTATGGAAAGTTGAAGTGGAACATTCTGAAGGTCTGACTTGGCTAGCCCAAGGATGGAAGAATTTTTGTGACTATTACTCAGTACGTCGTGGACACATTCTGATATTCAAATAGACACTCCTTATTTTAGTGTCAATATATTTGATTTGAGTTCAATGGAAATTGAATATCCAATGACAGTGATTGAGATAAATGATCCGATAGCGAATGTGGTTAGACATTCGACCAGAAATCTGAATGATGGCCCGTTCTAGTATAAGAGAGAAAAAGAGAACGACGAGAAGAGAAAGCAGTGGATGATATTCCAATTAACCTTCAAGATAATTTTATGAAGAAGAGTCTAAAAAAAATATAGTTTCACAAGGTACGAGAGCATCTTATGTGATTTGTAAGCTCTGAACAGTATGAGAACAATCATCTTATTAAATTATAAATTAGTAGTAATACATTACTGAACTAATTAACGACTTAATCTTTAATGTAGTTAAAGACTCGTATATCAACACGAGTATTACTTATAAGAAGATCCTTAATTTTTCTAAAAAGAAGTAGCAATTCCCCTATCTCAGTTTATGTGATAAAAATTTAAACAGACGCATATTGTTTAAAAATGAAATGAAGATCACTATTCAAACTAGTGATTATAAATATGTCATAATATTTATATATATGGCAATAAGAATTTAAAAACTTATAGTCTTAAATATTCCGCAACATATTTGTAGGAATTATGCCGTAATAGTTGCTATACTTGCATCAAATTGTTTGCAGATCAGGAGAACGAAGAAGCTGATAGAGAAAGTGAACAAGATGGTCCAAAAAAGAGAGGTTGGTACAGCTTGGTGGACTTCAGTGGTGACGATCCGTATTATGACATCGTTGCAAAAAAGACACACACGACTTGTATGGTATGGTTCAATAATTTACGTTCCGCTCTCATTATCTTAATTTTTCATCCCTTTATGTAATAATTATTTTACTGAAAACCTAACGATCATATTTGCTTGATGAATATGTTTGTAGACTATCCCAATAAGATTCGCCAAAAGGACGGGAATAATTGACATGAGAAAAATGAGGTTGATTAATGAAAAAAGAAAAGATTGGAGAGTGGAAATAATTCACGTTGGATCAAGGTTTATCATGAAAAAAAGGATGGGATGAATTTAGAATGCATAACAAGATAACTAGTGGTGAAACTTATCGCTTCAAATTGATTCGAGGTTATGCTGCTTCTAATATTTTGCAGGTAAAAAAATTTCAACATCCCATTCCTTGTAATATTATTAGCTACAATTTCTTTTGGTTGTATTTTAGCTATTATATAATTTGTCTTAGGATAACGCTAGACATATGTTATAGTTGTTTGCTCTAAAAAGGTGGACAAACATGTACTTCTTTTGTTACGGTACGTAATTTCAATAGATTTCTGCATAGACCTATCTTTTATAACTGCAAGTATTCAGCAAAGTGCTCTAGTAAGCACTTCATTTGATAAACATTATGGAATGTAACTTTTATTTGTATGTGGCTTAAATATATTAAAGCCTTTTTAATAGTCAATATTTTAGTAGAAAATTAGTTATTAGTTTTGTAAGGTTATTAATTAGTGTTTATTATTGATATTTATCTTTAATTAGTTCATAACTAGCTTGATTAGAAAAATACTTTGTACATTGTTGGTACATAGAAAACTTCTCCCTTTATTCTATGTTAGTTACGTTTTTTTCACGTCTCTTAAGGAATTAATCATAAATATAAAATATTTTTTTACTAATTCATACATATCTCTCTTAAATAAATATGAACTCTTTTTAAGATACTAGAGGTTCATAGTCCGTGTCGGCACGAGCCCAACACTATAAATATTTTTTAGCACTAAAATTTGATATTGATGAGATACAAACATAAACGTACATTGATTTAATTAAATATTATTAATTCTGATATATAAATGACTTATAATAATTAATTAGGGGTAATATAGTAAAAAATATTATTAATTCTAATACATAAATGACTTATAATAATTAATTAGGGATAATATAGTAAATCATGGAGCAATCAGGGGTAATATAGGCAGACATGTCATCTATTTTTGTAATTAACTATTATTAATTTGTTAATATATAATTGACTTATAATAATTAATTATGGATGATATAGTAAAATCACGGTTAAAGCAGTTGAAACAAATGTCATAAATATCTATTTTTTAATTAAATATTATTAATTTTAATATATAAATGACTTATAATAATTAATTAGGGGTAATATAATAAAAAATATTATTAATTCTAATATATCAATGACTTATAATAATTAATTAGAGGTAATATTTAAATCATGGAGCAATTAAGGATAATATAGTAAATGACGAAGCAGTGGTCGAAACCAAATGACTTACAATAATTAATTCGGGGTAATATAGTAAAAAAATTATTAACTCTAATATATAAATGATTTATAATAATTAATTAGGGGTAATATAGTAAATTACGGAGCAATTAGGGATAATATAGGCAGACATGTCATGTATTTTTAATTAAATATTATTAATTTTTTAATACATAAATGTCTTATAATAATTAATTAGGGATGATATAGTAAAATCACGATCAAAGCAGTTGAAACAAACATTATAAATTTCTAGTTTTTAATTAAATATATTAATTATAATATATAAATGACTTATAATAATTAATTAGAGGTAATATAATAAAAAAAATTATTAATTATAATATATAAATGACTTATAATAATTAATTAGGGTAATATAGTAAATCACGAAGCAATTAGGGATAATATAGTAAATAACGAAGCACTTGTCGAAACCAGTGCAGGCAGACATGTCATCTATTTTTTTAATTAAATATTATTAATTTTTTAATACATAAATGACTTATAATGATTAATTAGGGATGATATAGTAAAATCACGGTTAAAGCAGCTAAATCAAACCTCCTAAATATCTATTTTTTTAATTAAATATTATTAATTCTAATATATAAATGATTGATAATAATGAATTAGGGATAATATAATAAAAAAAATATTATTA
>NW_025858850.1:0-5790 GCF_002878395.1 Capsicum annuum
AGATTTTATGTATTCTAATCACTAATTAAATTCAAGCGGAGTAGAAAGCTTAAAGCTTTAATCTCCAAAAACAAGTTATACAGATTCTGTAAAATAATTTATTTCCTTAAGATTATTATTTTCGTTTGTACTTTGGGTACACAGAATCAGTATATGCAGAACAATAACTTCAACTAGAGTTTAAGTATAAACAAGAACACAATGAAGTATATCAAATACCCTCAACACAAGATCAAAATGACCTTTCCAAGAGATGTATTTTATTCTTTCAGAAATTAAGATGAAACAGAAAATAGTCAAGTCGTCCGAATTCACGGAGTTTCCTTAAGAAAATAGTGTCCCTCACTATACCCGAGGTTGTGGAATATTTCCTCCCAGGATAAAATGGCTAAACAGACAAACTGTAGCGGTACCTCAAACGGTTGGAATATCTTCGACCGCACAGAACATTTTGATTGATCACACAGAGTAATTTGGAAGACAAGAAGTAATTTTGTATTCTGAAATTTTCCTACCAAAACCTGTGGAAAAAAGCAGGTTTTTATAGCCATAACATGCCTCTTCTGAAAAGAGACAATGGTTCACTTCAAAGGTTGCACCTTTTCTGTAAATTCATCTATGTTCATCAAGGAGTGTGTTTGTTCCGAAACAGTCATGTCATTTCATGTGAATCAGTGTGTTTGTTCTGAAATAGTCATGTCAGTTCACGAAATATTGTGTCATTTTCAGAAGGGTTGCATCCTTCTGAAACTAAATATCAGTTCGAAACATTTCTTGTTCAAACCATTGCATCTGTTACTGTTTCACTGTTACTGCATGCTGCATGTATATAAATGGAGTTTCGAAACTCTGCAGTAAAAATTTACTGCATTTTCCTTGGCATTCTTCTGAATTCAAATAAAGTTTGTCCAAAATGATAGATCTCATCGATCGATCATTTTCCGAATCTGAATTCGAATCCGAGCCAAGCGAGCGACGACGACGATGGCGTGAGGCATCTCTTATTTCTTGCATCACTTATCCATGTGGGAGTGTGTTTCACAATATAAACACTTGAAAGCTTCTTGTGGGAGAATTTTGTAAGTTTTCCTATTTTTGAGTACACATACCATATTGTTATGACCTCAATTTTTCTCTTCCACTTGGTTTTTATCCATTTTCCATCCACACTTCACATTTACTATGAACCCAATAATCCCCTACATGAATGGGGAATGGATATTTTTCGTAAAAGTTTTACGAACAAATATGTGCTCATCAAGCAAAGACTGATTGCATATGGATAAATGGATTTCTCTTTGAACTTTTCGTAGTGAACATGCATCGGATACACTCGGTCAATCGGTAGATTTGATATCTTTGAACAGTCGAGCTTTAATGTACACCTAGACAATACATGTCACACAATCAGTCTTTTATCGTTTATGGTTCTCATGGTTTGTTCTTTTCAGCTATGAACACGTTCCGGTTTCATGAGAGCTTAGAGAATAGGCCTTTACTAACATTCTCTTTGAAGCAGCTTCCACTTCGCCCTCACATAAGTGATTTCTAAACGTTCAATCCTGTAGATTAAAACTGTTTGGTCAAATCTGCCAAATTTAGATAATCATTAAAAGACTTTTAACCTTAAGTCTTATCCTTGTTTTTACTATACATTGTCTACATCATGAGAAAGGGTTGGGTAATTGACAATGTTGAACCTGCCAGACACAACTTTGTTTGATCTCCTTGAACCTAGCTCTTGGGATCTCCAGTCTGATAGGTAGAGTTACCGCCGTGCTGACTTGTCCTAGGCCTTAAACCCATTCCCTTGGATGCCCGTTCAACTCTTTCTCTAGATAGGCCTTTTGTAAGTGGATCCGACACATTATCCTTTGACTTTACATAGTCTACAGTGATAATTCCACTAGAGAAAAGTTCCCTAACGGTATTGTGTCTTTGTCGTATGTGACGAGATTTACCGTTGTACATCATGCTCCCTACCCTACCTATTGCCGCTTGGCTATCACAGTGTATACATACTGGTATCACTGGCTTGGGCCAATAAGGAATACCTTCTAAGAAATTCCGGATTCATTCATCTTCTTTTCCGGCTTTATCCAATGTGATAAATTCAAATTCCATTGTAGAGCGAGCAATACAAGTCTGTTTGGATGATTTTCAAGGGACTGCTCCTCCACCAATAGTAAATATATATCCACTTGTGGATTTTACTTCGTTCGATTCGGTGATCCAATTTGCATCACTATATCCTTCAAGTACTGCAGGATGTTTATTATAATGCAAAGCATAATTTTGAGTGTATTTAAGATACCCCAAAACTCGTTTCATTGCCATCCAGTGAGTTTTGTTGGGATTACTCGTGTACCGACTCAATTTACTAATAGAACATGCTATGTCTGGTCGTGTAGAGTTCATTATATACATTAAACATCCCAATACTCTTGCATACTCCAATTGTGAGTTACTTTTACCTTCATTCTTTCGAAGTACAAAGTTCACATCCAATGGAGTCTTGGCAATATTGAATTCCACATACTTGAACTTGTCAAGCACTTTTTCGATATAATGAGACTGTGACAATGCTAACCCATGTAGAGTTCGATGGATTCTTATACCTAAGATCACATCTGCAACTTCAAGGTCTTTCATATCAAACTTGCTCTCGAGTATTCGTTTGGTTGCATTTATGTCAGAAATGTCTCTGCTGATGATTAACATATCATCCACATATAACCAAACAATGACTTGGTGATTTGGAGTGTCTTTACTATATACACATCTATCATATTCATTTATCTTGAACCCGTTTACCAATATGATTTGGTCAAATTTTCCATGTCATTGTTTAGGTGCTTGCTTTAGTCCATACAATGACTTAATAAGTCTACACACCTTATTTTTCTTTTCTGAAACCACAAAACCCTCAGGTTGTTCCATGTATATTTCTTCCTCCAATTCTCCATTTAGGAAAGCGGTTTTCACATCCGTTTGATGGATTTGAAGATCATAGACCGCCTATAAGGCAATTAACATTCGAATCGATGTTATCCTTGTTACTGGCGAGTATGTATCAAAGTAATCAAGGCCTTCTTTTTGTTTGAAGCCTTTTACTATAAGTCTTGCCTTGTATTTGTCAATAGTGTCATCCGCTTTCATTTTCCTTTTGAAGATCCATTTAGAACCTAAAGGTTTATTTCCGGGAGGAAGATCAACAAATTCCCATGTATGGTTGCTTAAGATTGAATCAATCTCACTATTGACTACCTCTTTCCAAAAGGATGAATCCAAAGATGCCATCGCTTTCTTGAATGTTTGAGGCTCATTTTCTAAGAGAAATGTTACAAAATCCGATCCAAATGATATAGACATTCTTTGACGTGTACTATGCTTTCTTCATTATGTTCATTCTCAATTGGTTCATCACGAGGTCATTAAGACCCCCACTAGACTGTTCATGTCTAATTTTATATGGATAAATGCTTTCAAAGAATTCAACATTGTCTGATTCAATTATCATATTTTCATTAATATCCGGATGTTCGGATTTATGAACCAAAAATCGACATGTTTTACTGCTTTTAGCATATCCTATGAACATATAGTCCACCATTTTAGGTCCTATCTTAACCTTTTTAGGCACAGGAACTTGGACCTTTGCTAGACACCCCCACACTTTGAAATATTTCAAGTTGGGTTTTCTTCCTTTCCACTTTTTATAAGGAATAGATTGTGTCTTACTATGGGGAACTCTATTGAGTATATGGTTGGCCGTAAGGATAGCCTCCCTCCATAAGTTTTGCGATAAACCAAAAATTATAAGTAAGGCATTCATCATTTCCTTTAAAGTTCGATTTTTTCTTTCCGTAATTCCATTAGATTGAGGTGAATATGGGGCCGTAGTTTGATGGATTATTCCATTCTCTACACATATTTGCGCAAAGGGAGATTCATATTCTCCGTCCCTATCACTTCTTATCATTTTGATATTTTTGTCTAACTGATTTTCAACTTCAGTTTTATATTGCCTAAATGCATCTATTGCTTCATCCTTACTATTTAGCAAGTAGACATAACAATATCTAGTGCAATCGTCAATAAAAGTTATGAAATACTTTTTTCCATCACGTGATGGTGTTGACTTTATATCACAAATGTCAGTATGTATTAAGTCTAAGGGATTGAAATTCCTTTCAATGAACTTATAAGGATGCTTTGCATACTTCAATTCCACACACGTCTGACACTCTGATTTATTGCACTCAAAGTTTGGCAAAAACTTCTAAGTTAATCAGTTTTCGTAACGTTTTGTAATTAACATGGCCTAAATGTTCATGCCATAAATCATAAAACTCAAGCAAATAAGAACAATTCGAACTTCTATTTATTTCAACAGTCATTACATTCATCTTATAAAGGCCTTCGATCAGATAGCTTTTTCCTACATACATTTCTCCTTTGCTAATTACAATTTTTCCAGAAACGGTTACACATTTAAATCCGTTCTTGTCTAGAAGTGAAACAGAAATTAAATTCCTACGTAACTCCGGAACATACAAGACATTGTTAAGTGTCAAGACCTTTTCGGAAGTCATCTTTAAGCAAATTTTTCCTGTTCCTTCTACCTTAGCTGTAGCGGAGTTAGCCATGTAGATCATTTCTTCTACTTGAGCTGGAGAGAATGACGAAAATTACTCCTTGTTGGCACATACATGGCAGGTGGTACCAGAATCCATCCACCATTTGCGAGGATTCCCCTTCAAGTTGCATTCTGGAGAACATAGCACACAGATCATCCCATTCTTTGTTGGATTCAATCATATTTGCTTGATCCTTCTTCTTGCCTTTCTTTGGGGCACAAAAATCTTGGAATTGTGGTCAATTTTGCCACAGTTGAAGCATTTTCCCTTGAACTTTTTCTTGGGTTGATTGCTTCCTTGTTCAGCTTTCTTCCTTTTCTTGGAATTGTTTTCGTCATCTTCTACAATATGTGCTCCATTAATTGTAGAATTCCCCTTTGACCGTCTTTTGGCAGCTTTATTATCCTTTTCAATACGAAGTCGGACAATAAGATCTTCAACAGTCATCTTCTTGCTTTTATGCTTTAAGTAGTTTTTGAAATCTTTCCACAAAGGTGGTAGCTTCTCAACTATCGCTGCTACTTGGAAAGCATCATTCACAATTAAACCTACAAAACAGTTTATGTGAGTATTAAGAACATTTTTAATTTGTTCAACTAAGGTATTTTTCAAAGATATACCTTCTGCTAGGAGATCATGTATGATGACTTGCAACTCCTGTACTTGAGAGACAACAGATTTGCTATCTATTATTTGGAAGTCCAGGAACCGTGCAACAAGGAATTTCTTAATTCCCGCATTCTCCGTCTTATATTTTCGTTCAAGTGCCCTCCACAATTCCTTTGATGTCTTGGTTCCACTATAAACATTGTAGAGGTCATCTTGGAGACCACTCAGAATATAATTCCTGCAAAGAAAGTCCGAATGTTTCCAAGCTTCTACAATAACGAAGCGTGCACCTCAGGAGCGTCTTCGCTAGTGAACCGTTGTAGACATAAAGTGGTGTGGTAAAAGAACATCTTTTGCTGCCACCGCTTAAAGTCAATGCCCAAAAATTTTTTGGGCTTCTCCGCCGGTGCCATTGTTGCCAGAGCATTTGTGCGACTTAATGTGGCAATATTAGTTGTCCCCACAGACATTGTCGCATCCATCATTTGACTTTAGTTAGTCATCTTTCCTATCAACACAAGACAAAAAAATTTAGTATTTT
>NW_025858851.1:0-1630 GCF_002878395.1 Capsicum annuum
TCCCTGCATGCATCAGTACTTAGAGTCCATGAAGCCAATAACGAATTACTCTGGTTCTGGAAAGTTGCTTTCCATTTGAGGAGATCAGTTGCTTCCTCAGTGGAAGCAAAAGTAACTGCAAGAAGATATAAGAGAGTGGAAAACTGGAGGAAAGAAAGTATTGTGGAAACCATCATAATGGCTAAAAGATTTCAGTTGATTGTTTTTGGTTTGTGTTGTGATGAAGTTGTGCAGGTCATAGCTATACATATACTGTAATGAATCATTACTAAGTCTTTGCAAGTCAGTGGCATTTAGTTCCCAGCTTGTAAAATACGGGGACAAGGAAAGACTTGGGAGTCAATAGGAGTGGAATTTTTCTCCAGAAATATTCAAGGTCTTCTAATATGGACATGGCTGTCAAGAGTTGTATCCTTATCGCGGGCCATGTACTGTGGATTATTGCAAGTTTTGCTCAGATTTTCCACGAAGAAAAAGTCACACACCACACAATCACACTTCCTGATCCTGGAAGGCACAGGGACCAACCATTTTGCATGTCTCTAATCTTATGTTTGCAACATACTCACAGTTGGAGAAAAAAAGAAACAGTATTTTTATTTTCCTTGCCTTAGATATCAAGAATTGAATTAAAAAAATAAACAAATTTAATAAGTAACTGTTTTCATTTTTCACGAACCTAAAAGTAAAGTTTATTTAAACTGCATACAGTGGGATGTTCTGCATTTAAAGTAGCGGGAAAAAAAAACTTTATATTATTATGCTTCCGCATCTCAGACTATTTGTTGCAAGTAGTAAGAGATAATGATCAAGTAATAATTTTTTTTTAAATTGCTTTTGCACCTTTCTACCTATTATCAACTATTTACCAAAGTACTACTTCGACCGGTGTGCATCGAATATACTCTTTTGTTGTTGTTATTAAACGGCACGGCACTCACACGGATGATTAAAACATAATAAATTTTTAAAAAAATAAAAATAATGGTCAAAGACCCATAGAAGTATATTTTTACGACTTTCCTATCTTAACCAAGGGTTTGTGTTTTCTACATGAAGTATATTTCCACTTGGACTATTAGGGTTAGAATTCAACCGAAAACTCGAAGACACTGTCTTGAACGTAGTCACTGCTAATACTTAACTGTGAATTTTGTAGATAAACTTTTAAAACTAGAGTGTGTCAAAAATAGATTGATCCTAATATACATGCTATAAATATATCTTATTTAATTGAGAAGTAAGCAATTTTAACTGATAATCTATATGATTATATTATTTAACAGTTTAAAATAATTAACTACGTAAAAAATCTAAAATTATTATATAATATCAAACTAAAGCTTCATAGTAAATTATGAATGACATATTCCTATAAAATAGTAAACATTATAATTAAATAATGGATCACTTGATGTATTGGCTAGTGGCTACACAATAATTTTTATTTAGTTTAAAAAGGTGAAAATAGATAAATTAAAAAAGATAAACAACAGAATATTAACAAATTAAAGAAGAGAGTTTTTGTTGTTGAAAAATCAAGGAAAAAATACATAAAGTAACATATTTAAGTATTAAATTACAAAAAATAGCAACACTTTTATCAAATTACATTTTGTAGCATATGTAT
>NW_025858852.1:0-5007 GCF_002878395.1 Capsicum annuum
GTCATATGACTAATACTTTATTTGATTTATTTGTTACTTACAAATTTACTAAAAAAATATGAGATAGTTTGTAAAACTCAAAATAGGAAGGACAAAATTATGCAAGTTCATCTTGCTAAGGGTGATGAAGTAATTGCGGCAGCAATCGTCGAGACGAACCTAGTGTCTAACAAGACTGAGTGAGTGTTGGACACATAGGCTTCAAGGCATTTTTGCGCCAACAAAGAGTATTCCATGACTTTGAGAAATCCACCAATGGCGAATGTATCTACACGTGTAACTCCACTACTACTGGAGTTTTGGGTAAAGGAAAATTTTTATTTAAATTGACTTCTGAAAAAATATTATCCTGGAACAATGTTCTGTATGTTCCCTCGCTCTGTAGAAACTTAGATTTTGGAGCGCTTCTCAACAAAGTAGGCCTTAAACTTATTTTTGAAGCTGATAAAATAATTATTCTCATGGAGGAGACTTTGTTGGAAGGAATACCTTAGTGAGGGCTTATTTGTACTAAACATTGACCAAGAGATTGTTAATGCAAATATTTCTAATTCTGCTTATATTGCTGAATCTATTAATTTATCGCATGGTAGACTAGGTCATGTTAATATTACTTCTATTAAAAGACTTAGAAAAATAGAATTAATTCCTGCAGTAAATATTGATGATATTTCTAAATATCCTGTGTGTGTAGAAGCAAAGCATGCCAAGAAACCTTTCAAATATATTACTAGTAGAAAGACCGAGTTGCTTGAACAAGTACATTCATACTTAGCAGAATTTAAGAACACTATTAGTAAAGGTGAAAAGAAGTATTACATTATTTTTGTTGATGACTTTTCTAGGTACACTAAGGTATAACTGCTTAAATCTAAAGATGAGGTTGAAAATATATTTTTAAAATTCAAAGTAGAAGTAGAAAATTAATAAGACAGAAAAATTAAGAGATTTAGATTTGATAGAGGTGGTGAAAACAGTACTAAAGCTCTAGAAGATTTCTGTGAGAAAAATGGTATTATCCATGAGTTTAGTGCTCCTTATACTCTCCAACAAAGTGGTCTAGCCGAACGAAAGAATAGAACTCTGAAGGAAATGATGAGTTCTATGCTTTTAAGCTAGGTCTACCTGACTATATGTGGGGGAAAACTGTCTTATCTGCATGTTATATTTTTATAGATTCCCTCATGAAAAGTTAGACAAAACCACATATGAGTTATGAAAAGGGTTTGCATCTAACTTGAAATTTCTGAAAGTGTGGGAGTGTTTGGCTAAGGTTGGTTTACCTGATTTTAGATGGATAAATGTAGGCTCTAAGACTTTTGACACTGTGTTTATTGGTTATGCTCAAAATAGTACTGCATATAGATTTATGTTATTAAATGATTATTCCATTTGTGAATCTAGAGATGCAGAATTTTTTAGCATGTTTTTCGTTTTAAAAAAAATGATGTGTCTAGTGATGTGTAAAATAATACTTCTACATGACTCAACCTGAGGGTTTTGTGGTTCTAGAAAAAGAGGATAAAGTATGCAAATTGATAAAGTCTTTATATGGACTTAAGCAGGAACCTAAGTTGTGGTACAAAAAAATTTAATTTCACATTAATGGATAATGATTTTGTTGTTAATTCATCTTACATGTGTTTACTCTAAAATGATGAAATCAGATTGTGTGATTATATGCTTATAGGTGGATGACATGTTAATCTTTGGCCTTAATGTGAATGTTCTAAATGAGACTAAGAAATTTTTATTTTCTAAATTTGAAATGAAAAATCTTGGAGAAGCTATATGATTTTAGGGATTAAAATCAAAAGAACTGTTAATGGTTTCTGTTTGTGTCAGTTTCATTATATTGAAAAGGTTTGATTGTTTTGATGTAGTTTCAGTGAGAACTCCTTATGATCCTAGCATACACTTGAAAAAGAATAAAGATTTCAGTATTTCTTAAACTGAATATGCTAAAATAATTGAGAGTATAACGTTTCTCATAAACTATACTCAGCATGATATATCTTATGCTATTAGAGATTGAGTAGATATACTCATAATCCCAGTAGTGAACATTGACATGCGTTTCATCGCTTATTAAGGTACTTGACAGGTACTATGAATTGATGTTTGAATTTTAATAAATTTACTATTGTTTTAGAATGTTTTTGTGATGCAAACTGGGTTACTGACAATGATGAAGTTAGCTCGACCAGTGGCTATGTGTTTACTTTGGGTGCAGGTGTTATTTCGTGAAATTCTTAAAAGCAGACTTGTATATCACATTCTACCATGGAATCTGAATTCATTGCTCTCGAATTAGTAGGGCAAGAAGCGGAGTGGTTGAGAAATCTTTTGGCAGATGTGCCTTTATGGGGAAGACAAGTGTCACCAGTCTCTTTACATTATGAATCATAGGCGTCAATTGGGATTGCTAAAAATAGTGTATACAACGGTAGAAAGAGACATATTCATATCAGACATAGTTCAGTTAAACAATTATTGAAATATGATGTTATTTCCTTGGAATATGTAAGATCCGAAAGAAATATGGCGGATCCTAAGACCAAGGATTTGACAAGGAAAATGGCCCTTGAATCGTCGAGAGGATGGGGCTAAAGCCCATGGATTGAGGTAGTATGGTGGATACCCATTTGCGGTCAAACAAAGCCATATAGGCCTTCAATAAACACTACATATTCTATCCTTATGGCGTGAGGTAGTGTATTATAATATTGAGCTTATTTTTGCTCTTAATGAACCATAGCCTTAAGGTGGTCTATGAGATAGACTTGATGGATCACCTACGTGAGTGTAAAAGGTTGGTCACCTTTTTATGAAAGACTTGGGTTATCTTTCTAAAGCACTCATGAGACCCAAGGTTTGTGTGCATGATCATAAAATCACTTTGTAGTATCGCGGAGGTTGCTTAAAATTAAGGATATGGTATGTGTTGTGAGGGTCTCAACTTATATCCATCCAATTTAAGGGTACTTAATTTTTTGTATATTTGTTGTTGCCTTATATCACTATGTGTCAATTCAAATCAAAAAATATTGACACTTAAGTACATGTTCCTTCCTTTTGCTCAGAATTTATTCATATTCTTTATCTTTGCATTAGTGGGGGATTGGGGAGTTAATACTCCCTAAAGCATTTGTATAATGCAATGAATAAGGAAAAAATAAATAAAACATACGTTTCAAATGAGTTGGACACTTCTAAGTAATAAAAAAAGTGAACATATCTCCTTCGAAACATAAATTCTATAACATGTAGTAATGGCTTGTTAATGCCATTAATACTCACCATTAATTCCTTCAAAGTTCACCCATTTTTGTCGGTTTCAATACACTATATAAAGAACACCTACAGAGAAAAAAAACATACAACAAAATAGAAAGGAAAAGAAAAAGTGTAATAACCCGTACTTCTACTTAGCTTGAAATCATCCCAAGTATGTTAGAAACTTACTTTGAAAAATGAATCTACTTTTATATATGTGTAATATTTAATATTTTTACTTTTTTTTCATGTGAGAAATTGAATTAGCTTTCCAACGATACCAATTTCGTCCAAATTCGGTATCGGAGTAGAAAGTTATGGCCGTTTTACAGAAAGCATTCAAAACTGCCCAGGTGCGACGATGAGAGCCGACGGACCATCAAGCTAGCGATGAACCGTCACTCAAACAGTCGCAGAGGAGGCAGTGAGACCACATTCTGCCTAAGGGCGACGGCTTAGGCCGACGGACCGTTGAGCTAGCGACGGACCGTCGCCCAAGCCGTCGCAGCAGAGACAGTGAACCCCTATTCTGCCTAGGTACAACGATCAGGACGACAAACCGTCAACCCAGCGACAGACCGTCGCACCCACCATCGTATAGTTTATTCAGTTATTTTAAATTTATCTTTAAAAGGGTATTTGGGTCTTTTTTCACCCGTTTAAACCCCTAATTATATCAGATCAAGGCTCATAAGTTCATTATCCATCTACAACATCAAATTAGGATTTTCTCTCAAAGATAATCCCCAAGAACAAGATCCAAATCTTTTTCAAGAAACTAAGAGATTCAAGTTCTTCAATCCCAAGAACTTCAAGAAAACTTACAACCCAGGTATGTCATGTGTTGATTCATGGGTCCCTTTCACCCATGAAGCTCAAGAATCTCTTTTCAAAATCTAAGATTTGTGTATGTATGAATGTTCATGATTTAAATTGAATTGAAATTCATGTTCATGATGTTGTGGGGCTTTGATTCATGTTTTAAATTACATATTCCAATGGTTGATCCTAGTATGTGATGATTTGCATAATAATCATGATAAACCCTTCAAACTTACAAAATTATTCATGCAAACATGAAAATTAGATGCATTGCTGATGGTATAACCAAAGTATGCTCATCATGTGTTTGATTAAATGCCTATGTGAAGGAAAAATGTCATGCTAGTATGATAATATGAAATCCCCAATCATGTACAAGTTTATGCATGTCAAATGTTTGATGAAATGTCTTAGTCAGTAAATTATGGATACATGTGTAGCCCTTGTGGTGCTTTAGAACTTCTACTTCATAAAATCTCCAACTTATTGTATTATGAATTGTGATGTTGGTCATATATTAAAGAAAGTCATGCTTTGTCAGTTGCTTGCCACGACACAGTATTTGTGACAACTTTCTTACTATTACTAATTAAGTTCCAATATCAATATTGTAGCAATTTTTTCAACAGTTTGAAAGTGATTTACTTACATACAATATTGATAAATCGCTCTTTCTTTGAACAAAACTTTTCCTGATTTGTCAAAACTTGAACCATTGAACGAAAGTAATTTTAAACGTTGGTCACAAAAACTTCTGATTTTCTTCAAACAATTAGAAGTTGATTATGTTTTGTTTAATGATGTTCCAACATTATTACTGGTTCTAAGACTGTTATGATTGTTGATGAATTTGCTAAAAAAAAAGGGTAAAAAGGATAGCAAAAATTCTAAAGGACATTTATTGAGTCA
>NW_025858853.1:0-1515 GCF_002878395.1 Capsicum annuum
TTTTTTCACTTTAATAAAAACCCTTTCGAAACTTAAAACTGAATCTTTCTTTTTGGGGTAAAAAAAGAGGTGTGACAGTTCTGGCGACTCTGCTGGGGATTTTTCAGAATTCGAGCTTATTTTTTGGAGTTGTATCGGCTTAGTTTGACATTATGGTTGTGTAAACATTGTTTGTGTTATCGTTTGTTGTTATCATTGTTGAGTGCCTACGTGCTCTTTGTTTACAGTTTTTCTTTTATGTGTTACCTCTTTATAACTGGCATCATGTGCATAACCTGAGTCAATTCTTTCTGCAACAAGTTCTATAGTATACTCTGTGTTCACGACCTATAGTTGAGTCACCCTTATTTTAGGAGAGGGGAGCCGTCGGTTGGTATGGAGTAGGTGGAAAGCCAAAGCAGCCACTATCGACCATATGCTCCCTCGAATAGCCTTGTTAGTGAACCCCAACGTAGGTCAGCCTTTAAGTCATGCTTATGTGCATCATATTGAGACCAGCGCGGCCTATTTGGTCCTTTTTAGGAGACTCACCTCTAAAGCATCCTTACGTGCTAAATGTTGCATCTCTGAGGGTAACGTGGTTATTTGATTGACTGATTTTAGGGAAAGCATGTGCTAGAATTAAAGTAAAGTGTGTAGGTAATGGAAAATCGAAAAAGAGAAAACAAAAAGGTGAATAAAAAAAAAGGGTTTCCTATTTTTTTTTAGAGTTTTTTATGACTTTTGTTCTTCACAATTCAAAAAATCAAAAAAAGGAGTATTTTTTTCTTTTACCTTTTGCATTTATTTTCTCAAAAAAATAAAAATTTAAAAAGTTTTTTTTTTCACCATTTGCACCATCTTCTCAAAATACAAACAAAGCATCAAAAAGATTTTCCTTTTGTTTCTTTAGTAATCATTCATAACTCAAAAAAATTTAACAAACTTTTTTCATTCATAGGAGTTTTCATAAAAGAAAAATTAAAAAAAAATGATAGAAGTTTTGTACATTTCATATAATGAAAAAACCAAAAAGATTTTTCTTTCATAGTTGTTGGTGTCAGTCTTATGTGGAGTGTCAAAGTGAAAACCCAAAAGAAAAAAAAATTATCGTTGTAGTCTCGTCTCTCAAGTCAGGGTTCAATCGGTTATTTAATCCTTAATTGTCCTATCTAGACGAACTACGCACCCCTGATTCTCCATTCTCGGGAGTGAGATACGTAGGCAGCCTATTGTTGGTTCGGGAATCTTATTTAAAACAAAAAGATTTTCTTCTCCTCATTTAGAGTAGGTGTTTCATATATGCCTTGAAAAGAAAAATACAAAAAAAGATTTTTCTTAATAATCGTAGGTTTCATTTTTGGTGGATCTTATTTGAAAAATTAAAAAAAAAAATTCTTCACTCTTTATTGGAGTAGGTGTTTCATAGACATCTTTAAAAGAAAACTACAAAAAAGATTTTTCCTTTAATAGGTTCAAGTTTCATTTTCATATGAAATTCAAAATTGAAAATCCAAAAAGATTTTTCTTTGGTAA
>NW_025858854.1:0-2752 GCF_002878395.1 Capsicum annuum
GGGCACACAACAAGCATGGAAATCACATTGGTAAAATTGTCCTAAATGCATGTTCATTTCTACCAACTTTTGAGGTAGCGAGGTCATTTTAACATCATCCCAATTTTTATCTACACTTATTTGCTTCTTTCCTCCAAACACACCTTTTATTTCGCCCTCCTTTCCCTCTTTTTTTTGTATCAGTCTCTGTTCTTTCCGTTTATTGTCTCATCATCCTTTCTTTCTTTTCTTCTCTCGCTATCTACCTTCATTTTATCATTCTTTATGGCTTTTGTTTTTTCTTTAAAAGAGGAAAAATAATGAAAAACAACGAAACAAAATGATTAGATCGAACCCAAAAATAAGTTGCCTACGTATCATGTTATACATGAATCAGATCTTGCGTAGTTCGGGAAGCATATGCATAAACATCACATAATAGAAGTTTTTTTCTTTTTCTTTTTTTTTCGCGAAAACGAAAAAAAACAAACAAAAGAAAGACGTAACCTCATAACATTTTGATGAAATAAAGAAACAAAACATGCAACGAATTTAGGACCGCTTTAAAAACTAAACAACAAATAGAAAATAAAATTCTAGACCCCTAAGACGACATATGTGAAATTACTAATAAAGACCCTAATACCAAAAACAACTTGACTCCGACTTAAAACAGACGCCACCCTACAATGACAAAAACATAAAAGTCTCAAATTGAATAAAGATAAGAAATTCTCTTTCAGACTGGTGCTCTGCGTAATGACCCTGGCTGAGATGGACCTGCCTGTGAAGTTCTCTTTCTCCCATTCAAACTTTGTAGCATGTCCTACAAAGACACCCTGATATTAGAGAAGAAGCTTCGGGCCCGTATTCTTGCCTCATGAGGAGTGCAATTAGAAAGATTGTTCTGACACCTTTCTACAATCTTGAACAACTCTGCTAACTAAACTCTCAGTGTCTCCACTTTGGACCCCGTACTTTCATCCTGATGGTCGTCAACTATGCATTCTTCCTGTATTCTCCCTCTAAGCTGCGCTGGTAAGGGTTGACTGATACCCCGAGGGATAGATTGAAGCCAGACCCCATATCCCTGAGTGTACCCTGGATTATCCAAACTTTCTTTGAGTGTGTCCATACCTAGCTTTGTTGCATGCTTCCAAAACTGCTCGTACTTGCTCTCACCTAAGGATTGGTCCTTGAAGTACTCAACATCCTTCAGAAGATCCACTGTTGGTGGCACGTCCTGCAGCCTACCCAACTGGCGCATTACCCTAGAAGGACTATATGGTCTATTGCAATTGAGCCCTAACATAACTAAAAGTATCTACATCTGACAACCAAATAAGATTATCTTTGGTTGAAGCCACAGATAAGTCCACAAAATGTTATCCCCAGTTCTTGACTCAAGAAATTCAATCCAAGCATCGACTCCCAGTGGTAGCGAGAATTTATCCAAACGCAACCTGAAGTCCATGGCTTTCACTCAATTAGGAATACAACGATCAACCACGTCTAGTATAACTAAAGAAGGGCCATGCATATGCTCAATGATCCATAACTGTAATATCAGGTTACTGCCCTAAAAAAATCTCATCCCCCCTTCACTTCGGTTAAAGCCTTATATATTTCTATTAAGATCATGGGTATGAGAGTGAACCTGCCCTTTTGATCAACGACCTTCCCCTTTTGAATAGTGCCCTTGTCATTTTGATCCTTATGAAATAGAGCCATCACCACAGATTGTAAATGGGTATTAATACGTCTTTCTTCTAGTGGAAATACTAAAATACCTAACAAAGCGAGGGTGAAGACTTCAAGACGCTTTCTCTCCCACTTCTCCTTAGTCATATGAAATTCATCCCAAAATCAATCAAAACCTTCCGAGGACCCAAATCTAGGGAATAGAAAGTCTAAAGAAATCCATGATTGATTCAGATAACCCAAATGTCTGTTATTACTCTTCAAACCACACCTTTGTAGAAACCTATTGCCAGAGTGATTCCGAGCTCGGATCACGCTTTTGTCAATATAAGGCAAATGAAGCAGACCAGATAATTCCGCCAACGTAGGCGTCATTTCACACTTTCCGAACCTAAATACCAAATTACTAGGATCCCAAAAGGTCAGCACAGCATCTATTAGGTCTGGACGGGGTGGGACATGCAGAAGTTCTGTAAGATCACCTAATATCTTAAATAGCTCTCGCTGGTCAGTGTAGTTGAACGTGCTCCACCACTTTATTAACTTTTTAGGCACTTTGGAAACCATCAAGACTCTAGACCCTGTAGGCTTCATCCGGTAATAACAATCCAAACTTACAACTCAAAAATTCAAAACAAGACAAGGAATTCCCAAACCTCGGGATTTTATCTTAGAAAAAATACCGTGTGACATAGAGGACAGACCGACATATAACTCAAATTCACCGAACAGTACCGCCGAATGAAATCATCCTACTTGGCAAGAATTAATTGACAATACTAGATTACGAGAAGGAAAACCCAGGCTAAGACTAAAACGAAGGCCAAAAAATAAAAATTAAAATTACCGGACCCACCGAGGGTTGCCTACGTATCCCGCCCCAAGAGACGGGAATCAGGTATACGTAGTTCGTCCGAATTGGAGAATTAATGATTAAATAATAGGCTAGACCCTGACTTAAGAGATACACCAAAGACAGACGATGAACCATGTTAATAAAATCTTTTGAGTTTTCATTTTGATACTTCACAGAAAAAATGACATCAACAACTATGAAAGAAAAATCTTTTTG
>NW_025858855.1:0-1114 GCF_002878395.1 Capsicum annuum
GAAAAATGTAGACACGTGATTTTTGACCCTCCCCGAGTGTAATATATATATTTTTTGATATTAAATATTTATATTTATTTCGATATTATTTTGACTTTTATTTTATTTTTAATAAATTTTTAGTTGAAAAATTTATAACTAAATGAAGTTAGTTTTAGGATATTCTTTTATTTTTATTCCAATTTTAAAAAGTAGTAAAAACATTTAAAAAATATGTTTCATTTTAAATAAATAAGTTAGTAGTTTTAGTACTATCTTGATTATATTTATTTTTGGCTATTCTTACACTTTTATTGTATTTTCTTAAATATTAAATTAATTATTATTTTTTTTTATTATTATTTTATTATTTATTATATTTATTGGTTATTATTGTTTTTTTTATTTTTTCAAAAATTTGAAAAAAAAAAACCCTATCCTATTCGAACTACTTCCCCCATTTTTCTAATAACTACCACAACTGTTCCCTCCCATACTCCCTTTTTAAGTGAAACACCCCAACTCCCCAAATCAGTTTTTGTTTTTACATACAGAGAGACACCACAGAGAAAAAAAAAGAAGAGGAAAACAATATCAACACAAAACATAAAGTCATAGAAGAAGAGAGTTTTCTAAGGATTTGTGGGTTGGAGTTTGATGTTGAGGTCCTACATCGAGTTTTCGGTGAAGACATCTTTGCTTCTGTCTTAGTTGTTTTACCACACAGATTTTTATCCATCCTTACATTATGTATTGTATAAATTTTATTGTGAATCAAAGCGTGAATGAAGACGTTTAAACAACTTCGTGCGTCATTTAGTACGTAAAGTATCTTCATTATTGTACTTTACTAGCATATAACTATCTTTATGTAGTGTTATTCATGCGGCATCAGTATTTGATTAAGTGGATACATATTGATATGATATTTGTTAAATATGTTTTATTTGAATATGCATATTTCACAGTGAGCGTTAATCCACTCAATGCTTATTTTCACTAAAATCTGTGAACAATATATTTTTATTTGTATATAGATAAGTTTAAAATAAACTTTTAGTACAATAACATGTTTGAAGAACCAATCATTTCTTTAATTATTTTATTGTTAATATGAAATTGCATCTGTGTATTT
>NW_025858856.1:0-1079 GCF_002878395.1 Capsicum annuum
AATTAGTAGTTTTATTACTATTTTATTATATTTATTTTGGCTATTTAAAAATGATTATTATGTTTTGATTAATATAAAATTAATTAATTATTATATTTATTATTATTATTATTTTATTATTTTATTTATTTATTATTATTTGTCTTTATTTATTATTATTTTTATTGTCTTTAATTTTTTTAATTCTTTTTTTAAAGATATTTTCAAAATTCGAAAATCTTATCTATCTGACCCTAATCTAACTGTTCCCCCAACTTTTCCCACCCCCCAACAAACCCTGTATTTAAGGAAACCAACGTACACTATCATCAGACATTTTTGTACACTTTGACAGAGAAAAACACAGAGAGATAAAAAAGATCAGACATTGAGAGACAAGAAATCAGAGAAAAAAAAAGAAGAGAAAAACTAGAAAGAAAATCAGAAAGACAGACATCAAAAGAAAGAGAGACATCACAAAAAACAAAGAAAGAAAAGAGTTGAGATCGGTTTCGCTTGAATTTTTCGGTGATGAACTTCATTGTTTATCACTAGTGTAATTCACTACAGGTTTTTATTCGATCCTATATCATTTATGTTATCAATTTTATAAAAAAAAAATATGGATGAAAAATATTTGAATGACCTCAGTGCATTATTTAGTATGTATGTTTGATTATGTGTATTTTTTGTTATTACATATTATACTATAAATATCAAGCGTTATATATTTGTTGGGAATTTGAATATTGTATTTCAATATTGTCTGATTAAAATTTGGAATGGAAAAGAAAGCAGAAAAAATGAAAAATATATATACCCAGACGCACATAAATTCCATTTTTTTTATTACACTCGTGTTCATACACACACGCTGACAGATTATATATATTCACATATACCATATAGCATAAAAACAAAGGAGGGCCTATACGCTCACGACAAACAGTGAAAAGCATGCACACATAGTAAAAAATTAGAAAGAAACAGAGAGTAAAATGAAATTTTATATAATTTAAGTAATGTTAAGATTTATTAATTTCCCCAACTATAACTAGGTTGTTAGGTTGAAGTCCATATTATTTAATGAGAAATTAATA
>NW_025858857.1:0-1865 GCF_002878395.1 Capsicum annuum
TAATGTATATTGGATTTTTTTTTATCGGGTTTGACCATTTTTTAATCGGATTTGACCGAATTTAGGTGGGTTAGATCGAGTTGGATTAAGTGGACCGAGTCAGGGTTGTTTTTAAAAATTTTACTGTTTAACCAGAATTGGCCCGGCCCACTTAACCCCAACCCGGGCCGGCCCACAAATCAATTAATTTTAATGGATCGATTCCAAATTGACCCGATCCGACCCACTTAACATCCTTACCCTGTATTAATCCAAAATAAAAAACTATCCCCTTAGAATCCTTTTTAATTCAAAAGTTATTAGCCAAAGGTCTGCAGCTTTTTAATCAATCAATGAATGAAATCCCAACATCAAGTGTAACCTTTTTAAAAAGTAGCGACATCTTAATTTGACTCATTTATTATTTTGTGTATTAAAATAATTAAGTCGATTTAAATTTACAAATGGTATTAAATAATGTACAAAATATGAATATTGATAAATAATTACAGAAAAATATAAATAATAAATATAATATAATTATCTTTTAAAAAAATTACTACGCTATAAACAATAAAAATTATAATATGTAAAAAAGAATTGTAGTGTTATATGATGTACGTATGCAGATGACTGTGCAAAAATATTAAAATGACAATAAATTGATAAATTTTTTAAAATTTACAAAATTAAGGATAATTATTCATAAATTATGCAAAGTTAAAATATGATAATAAATTGGTAAAAATTCTTTAAAATGATGATTACCAATAATTTATTAAAAATTTGATAAAATGTGTAAAAAATGTATTTTGTGTCCTTTAACGATCAGAAAGCTTAAATGTGTTAAGTTTAAGTATGGAGAGCTAAAATTGGGTGTCAGCAACGATTATATATTTAAAATTTTATTAGTCCATCCATAATGTGTCTGTGGAAGAACGACTATCTTCAGGTGGTCATATCTATCTTTTAAATTATTCCACAATACAAGTGGATCCTTAACAGTGATATATTTCATTTCTAAGCCTTCATCGAGGTGATGACGGAGAAATATTATGGCTTTGACACGGTCTTGA
The DNA here is from genome assembly GCF_002878395.1 of Capsicum annuum. Lineage (NCBI taxonomy): Eukaryota > Viridiplantae > Streptophyta > Magnoliopsida > Solanales > Solanaceae > Capsicum > Capsicum annuum. Next base: position 1,056 of record NW_025858857.1, read on the forward strand.
TTAGATGCCTAATTTTTATTCTTGATGGTGTCTATCAGACCCATTGCATCTAAATAGATAGATTTCGACATCTAAATACTAGGATAGGTTTAAAATAATTGTATTATTGAAAATATTTTTGTTTTATTATTTAAAGTAAAGATAAAATCTACGTCGCTCTGCCAAGAATCAAAATTTGAGATTAGAGAGACTGCATAAGTCAAAATCTTCTAATTTTAGGGGGCTTAATACATGGTCAGACCAATTCCATGAAAAAATTAAATAATCTTACAACTTATCTTTATTAAATTATATAAAAAAATTTAATTTTTTATTAATTATCTAAATTTCTTTTTAAAAAAAAAAAAACAATCAGATATATCCATAAATTCATAATTTTTTGGATACATAATTATTATTATGTATATCCTTTTGATCTAGTTAATGCATTATGCATCTCGATCAAATAATTTTAAAAATGAATGTATCTCAGTGATCAAAATTCTGTATCTCAACTTCAGAAGATGCTAATTATACATCCGAACAAAAATGAAGTAATTAACTGTTACATTCTTAAGTTCAAAATTATGTATCTCAATTTTAAAATTATGTATCCGAATTCTAATTATGTATCCAAATATTATAAAATAAGAAAATATTTATATTTTAAAAAAAAATAGGGATAAGAAATAATTAGGAGTAAATTTATTGAGACTTATGTTAATATATTTTATTTAAACACTCAGATTAAGTTTTGTTTCAATTACACACTGATGAACTCTTAATAAAGTATTTGAACAATACAATTTGTTTCAAAGCTTGATTTTTTTT
>NW_025858858.1:0-7483 GCF_002878395.1 Capsicum annuum
GATATCACTAATTCATCACTAAAATTGAAAAGAACTAGAACTAAACCAAACGAGAAACAAAAACTAGCACTGTGTACATCAACTTAAAGAATCGTCTAGTGATCAATGAAGTGAACCAAGGTTCAGCTCTGAACAAAGAGCAAAATATCAATTTAAAGTACATCAATTTTTGGGGTTCAACTACAGATTTTTCAGCACCAAGAATGTTTTTAGGAGATAAAAGAAGAGTTACCTTTAGGGTCCTCAGCTGAATCATTGAATTTTCATCAGCTTTAACACACTTTGATTCATCGGAATTCAAATTGATTGAGTTCTGTGATGAATTGGCCCTGAAATTCATAAGGGATACATTTATTGAGACATTTTGAACCATATCTACTGACCAATTTTGATTTACAGTCGCCGGAGCGCCACCGTCATGAAATTGGGGTTTTGAAATCCTAATTTCAAAATTGGACACGTTCTGTGAGGAAATCGAAGGGACTTTTGTGAAATTTGTGTTCCTGGCCTCATTTGGATTCGATTGGCGATGAAATTATTGGATTTGGAGCTCCGCCTCCGAAAATCGCCGACGCCGGCAAAATTTTTGATCTCAAATTGGCGTCGATTGATGCCGTATTTTTTGGATCTTCTTGCTGGGGTTTGGTCGCCTGAAGGAGGCGTCCCGTTTGGTGTTGAGTTTTCCCCGTTTGACGGTGAGTTGCGGCGGCGCCGCCACCGTCGAAAATCGCAAACGGTGGCGCTGCGTTCAAATGCAAATTTTTAACGTTTGAGGCAGTATTTTTGGGGGATTTTTGTTGGGTTAGGTTCGCGGAGGCTTGATGCACGTTTTGGCACTAGTCCGCCACTATCAAGGTCGCCGGAAAACAGACTCGACCTGTTCTCTATGATATTTCCACAAACCCTAAAATTGGATTGATTTTTTGAGAAGATAATATCTAGTTTTAATTTAGTTGTTATGTTTGGGTCGGATCATTGGGTTGGGCAGATGGGTGGGTAGTTTAAGTGGGAATTAAGTTGGGTTTTAAAAATAATTCGATTTTACTTAATTAAATTTCAAACCAATCACGAGCTGTCATGTGTTAAATTAAAGCCAAATCAGATGTCTGTTGATTGGAAGGGTATTTGTGAGCCATATAGGTGAATGGAAGGGTATTTTAGAGCCCAAAGATAGATGGAGGATATTTTAGAGCCATTTCTAGTAGTTGAAGGGTATTTCTGACCCTTTTCCGTTATATAAATTATGTAAGATATATTATTTCTTATACATCAAACCAAATAATGTGTAAGAAATAATGCATGCATAACTAATACAAATATTACTAATGCAAGCATTACTAATACACTATATTTTGCATTGTTCTTATACACTCTATCAAACGAACCCTTAGTATGGAACATTTTCTTTTCCAAGTGAAATTTCCTAGCATATGAAAGAGTGAAAAAGTGTTTTCATTGTTGTGGAATAAGAAGCCTTCGTAGCTTAATGAACGTATTTAATTTATTCGGAGCTATTAAAGTGGGATCCACTTTGACTTGACACAAAGTCTTAAATTAAAGTTGTGTCAAATGTATCAAAATGTAATTTAATCTTGTGGTCCTAAATTAAAATTATGTCAAATGTACCAAAATGTCCTTTAATCTTGTGGTCCTAAACATGTCACGTAGAAAGTTGAAATTAAAAGTATTATCAAAAAGAATAATTCTTTTTTAAACAGACTAAAAGAGAAAGTAGGTCACTATTTTTTAAACGGGGGAAGTAGCAATCTTTTATCTCTTGTACACATGCATCTTATTTTTAGTCCTATATTTTTCAGAATTATTTCATGTATTTTGTTGAGAAATTTTATGGTATTTATCTCCATGCATCAAGTATAATTTTTTCGGAATTCTAAAGTAAGCGTCATGTAAAATGTGGTAATCTGTTAAGATTACATAATATGACTTTTACATTTTTATTAAATTTTTGAAGTTCTACTTATTCTCCGTCTTCTTTAATTTCAAGTACATATGTAATAGAACATAATTTTAGTAGTTTATTTTCTCATACTTATTGACTTTGGTTGCTCTCGCAAGTCACAAGCGAAAACAAATCTTCAGGGCCAATTTCTTGTGCTTGTACAATTGGCGAAGCATGGTTTTTTTTTTTTGTTTCCTAAGGTATCCCCACAACCGACAGTCGCGAGAATAATCCTTAGTTCCTACTGTCAGCGTACTAAACGATAGGGAACTGACCACAGAGTTTTTTTCATTCACTAGAGGTGAGAATCGAACCCCCAACCTCTTGTTTAAACCCTTTGTGGTTGAAGCACGGATTTATTCGCTAGTGCCTAATAGCAACCAAATTAGTGGTTTTATCCTACACGTTTCAACGTGCTATGCCCTATGTTAAATGAAATGAAATACTCCCTCATTCCCATTATGTGTTGCCTTTTGATCGGACATGGAGTTTAAGAAATGAGTGATGACTTTGTAAAGTTTACAAAATTAACCTCTTAAAGTTTACTTTTGAGTTGTCTTTTTTTATTAAATTGGATCCAGTAAGGATAAAATGGGGATGTCGTCATTAAATAGTTACCAATAAGTAAAGATGACATTCTTTTTAGAAGACGGCACATAAAATGGGACAGACGCAGTACTACTTACCATCCGTTTGTAGATAGTACCCGAGTGCTCGACCCACATTTGTTGCCTTGAATATTATTACCCACCAATAATCATGACAACTAAGTTAAAAATACATGTAACAAGATTTTTGAATTCTATTCCCTCCATTTTTTAAAATTTTTATTCTGGTTCTTCGGAAATCAATTTAACTAAGTTTCAAAGCTACTTACAATATATTAATTTAATTTTTTAAATTGTAATTTAAAAACTACATAAAAAGTTACTATAAAATACAGAAGGAATGGAGTTTTGCTGGGGCAAAAAATTACAGCTTTTTACTTGTCTAACAAAATTAGTTCCTAATATGTCCACCCATACTGCTTCAGTTGCGCACATAGGAGGAATTACAGAATGGTGCTATTTTCCAGTCGTTGTGTTTTTGCACCTTCCTTGGGTAGTCCATCCACCGCCCTGGTTTATTTTCTGTAGCTATGTTCCACAACTGGATGGTCCAGTTCCGCCAACAGTGACCTACATTCTCCAATTATAGCATCATACAAAAGGTTTTCATTAATGAGCATTGAAATGATTTCTTTAGAGTCAACATTGATATGGATAAGAGTAAGATTGTTGTTATAGCCCGTGATTCCAGAGGTGTGCCCGGGGTCCGAGTGTGAAATGAACCAAAAATTGACTAGAGGCTCCCGGGCAAGCTGATGAGTTGGGGAGCGTGGGCCATTAGGATGGGCGTGGGCGTTTTGGTTGTCAAACGGGCGAAACAACACGAATGGGTCATTTTGGGGCCAAATCGATGTGCTATTGCCCACGGTTTCGGAGGAGTGTCCGGGGTTTGGGCATGATGGACCAAAAATCAACTTAGGGCTCCCAGGTTGGCGGAAAAGCTGGATAGTGTGGGCCTTTGGGGTGGGCGGGGCCGTTTGGATGGTCGAATGGGCGAAACGATGCAAACGAGTAATTTTTGGGCCAAATCAGTGTTACGGTTTTGAGGGTATGCCTGGGTCCCGGGCGTGAAATGGGCTGAAAATTAACCTAGGGCTCCCAAACTGGCTGAGGACCTGGGGAGGGTTGGCCTTTGGGGTGGGCGGGGTCGTTTGAATGGTCAAACGGGCAAAACAGCGCGAACAGGCCAATTTTGAGTCAAATCAATGTACTATAGCCCATAGTTCCATGGGTGTGCCCGAGATCCAGGCATGAAATGGGCTGAAAATTGACCTGTGCTCCCAGGCTAGCTAAAGAGCTGGGGAGTGTGGGCCTTTGGGGTAATCGGGGTCGTTTGAGTGGTCAAACAGGGGAAACGGCGCAAATGGACCATTTTTGGGCTAAATCAGTGTGCGCCCATGGTACCGGGGGTGTGCCTGGGGCCCAAGTACGAAATAGGCCAAAAATCAACCTGGGGCTTCCAGGCAGGCTGAGGAGCTGGAGAGTATGGGCCTTTGGGGTAGAAGGACCATTTGGGTGGTCAAACGGTGAAACAGCACAAATGAGTCATATTCGGGCCAAATCAATATCCTATAGCCTATGGTTCGGTAGGGTGCCCTGGGTCTAAGTATGAAATGGACCGAAAATCAATCGGGGGATCCCAGGAAGGCTAAGGAGCTGGAAGTGTAGGCCTATGGGGTGGGTAGTTTTGTTTCGGTGGTCAAACGGGCGAAAAGGCGCAAACGAGCCATTTTCGGGACAAATCGGTGTGCTATTGCCCACAATTCCAGGGGTGTGCCCAAGTTTCGAGCGTGAAATAGGCCAAAAATCAACCTGGGGTTCCCAGGCAGACTGAGGAGCTAAGAAGTACGAGCCTTTGGGGTGGGAGGGGTCGTTTGATGGTCAAACAGGAAAAACAACGTGAACGAGCTATTTTTGGACTAAATTGATATGTTATAGCCCACGATTCTGGGTGTTTGGCGGGAGCTTGGGTGTGAAATGGGTCAAAAATCGACCTGAGGCTTTTAAGCAAGCTGAAGAGTTGGGAGTGTAGGCCTTTAGGGTGGGCGGGGCAGTTTGGGAGGTTAAATGGGTGAAATAGTGCAAACGGGCCATTTTCGGGCAAAATCGATGTGCTACAGCCCACGGTTTCGAGGGTGCGCCGAGGGTCCGGGTTGGTAATGGGCTAAAAATCAATGGGGCTCCCAAGCAAGGTGAAGAGTTGGGAAGTGTGGACCTTTAAGGTAGGCGAGGCCGTTACGGTGGTCAAACTGGCAAAATGACATGAATGGGCCATTTTTAGGCCGAATCAGTGTGCTATAGCCCACGATTCTGGGGGTGTGCCCGAGGTCCGGGCATGAAATGGACCAAAAATTGACCTGGGGCTCCCAGGTAGGCTAAGGAGCTGGAAAGTGTGGGCCTTTAGGGTGGGCGGGGCAGTTTGGGTAGTAAAATGAGCTAAACGGCACGAATGAGCAATTTTTAGGCCAAATTGGTGTGCATAGCCAGCCCATAATTCTGGGCTTATGCCCAGGTTTTAGGCATGAAATAGGCCAAAAATTAACCTGGGGCTCCCAGAAAATCTGAGGAGCTAGGTAATGTGGGACCTTAGGGTAGGCGGGGCTATTTGGGTAGTCAAATGGGCAAAATAGTGCAAACGAGTGTGCCTGGGTTTTGGGCGTGAAATGGGTCAAAAATCGACTTGGGGCTCATAGGCAGGCTGAGAAATTGGGAAGTGTGGGCCTTTGGGATGGGCAGGGTCATTTGGGTGGTTAAACGGACAAAACAGCATGAACAGGCCATTTTTGGGCCAAATTGGTGTGCTATAGCAGACGGTTTCGGGGGTGCACCCGAGGTCCGATCGTGAAATTGTTCAAAAATTAACCTGGGGATCCCAGGCAGGCTGAGTAGTTGTAGAGTATGGGCCCTTTAGGTGGGCGGGCCGTTTGGGTGGTCAAACGGGTAAAACAATAAGAACTGATCATTTTTGGGCTAAATCAATGTGTTATAGCCCACGGTTTCCGGGGTGTGCCCTAAGTTTGGGTGTGAAATATGTCGAAAGCCGGCCTAGGGCTCCCAGAGTAGGCTAAAGCACTAAGGAGTGTGGGCCTTTGGGGTAGGCAAGGTCGTTTAGGTAATCAACCATGCGAAACAGCACGAACGGGATATTTTTGGACCAAATTGGTGTGCTATACCCCACAGTTCCAGGGGTGTGCTCAGGGTCTGAACGTGAAATGGGTCAGAAATTGACGTGGGGCTCTTAGGCAGGCTGAGGAGCTGTAGAGTGTGGGCCTTTGGGGTGGGCGGGACCTTTTGGGTGGTCAAATGGGCAAAATTGTGCGAATGGTCTATATTGTGGTCAAACTAACGGTTCCAAGGTCTGGGCATGAAATGTGCTTAATTGACCTGGGGCTCCCAAACAGGCCGGGAAGCTTGAGGAGTATGGGCTTTTGGGGTGGGCAGGGTCATTTGGGTGGTTAAACGAACAAAACAGCATGAACAGGCCATTTTTGGGCCAAATTGGTGTGCTATAGCAGACGGTTTCGGGGGTGCACCCAAGGTCCGATCGTGAAATTGTTCAAAAATTAACCTGGGGATCCCAGGCAGGCTAAGTAGCTGTAGAGTGTGGGCCCTTTAGGTGGGCGGGCCGTTTGGGTGGTCAAACGGGTAAAACAATGAGAACTGATCATTTTTGGGCTAAATCAATGTGTTATAGCCCACGGTTTCCGGGGTGTGCCCTAAGTTTGGGCGTGAAATATGTCGAAAGCCGGCCTAGGGCTCCCAAAGCAGGCTAAAGCACTAAGGAGTGTAGGCCTTTGGGGTAGGCAAGGTCGTTTAGGTAATCAACCATGTAAAACAGCACTAACGGGACATTTTTGGGCCAAATTGGTGTGCTATAGCCCACAGTTCCAGGGGTGTGCTCAGGGTCCGAATGTGAAATGGGTCAAAAATTGACCTGGGGCTCTCAGGCAGGCTGAGGAGCTGTAGAGTGTGGGCCTTTGGGGTGGGCGAGACCTTTTGGGTGGTCAAACGGGCAAAATAGTGCGAATGGTCTATTTTCGGGCCAAATTAATGTGTTATAGCCCACGGTTCCAAGGTCTGGGCATGAAATGTGCTTAATTGACCATATGGCTCCCAAACAGGCTGGGAAGCTTGGGGAGTATGGGCCTTTGGGGTGGGCGGAGCCTTTTGGGTAGTCAAATGGGCGACACGGTGTAAAGGGGCTATTTTCAGGCTAAAATGGTGTGTTATAGCCCACGATTTAGGCGGTGTACCCGGGGTCCGAGCATGAAATAGGCTAAAAATTGATCTGGGGCTCCCATGCAGGCTGAGGAGCTGGGGATTATAGACCTGTGGGGTGAGCAGGTCCATTTTGATGGTCAAATGGGCAATACAGCACGAACGGGCAATTTTTGGGCGTGAAATAGGTCAAAAATTGACCTTGGGCTCCCAGATAGGCTAAAGAGCTGGGAGTATGGGTCTTTGAACTGGGCGAAGCATTTGGGTGGTCAAACGGGTGAAACAGCACGAACGGACCATTTTTGGGCCAAATTGGTATGTTATAGCCCATGATTTCGGAGAAGTGCCCGGGTCCAGACGTGAAATAGGCTAAAAATCGACCTGGGGCTCCCAAGTAGGCTGAGTGGCTGGGGAACATGGGCCTTTCGGGTGGGTGAAGATATTTGGGTGGTCAAACGAGCGAAACGGCATGAGCGGGCTATTTTTGGGCCAAATCGGTGTGCTATAGCATGTAGTTTTGAGAGTGGGCCCAGGGTCCGAGCGTATTGTGGAATGAAATTCAACCTGGACATTCCAGAAGGCCGGTGAGCGCCTAGGATGGGTCGTTGGGGTCGGCGGGGCTATTTAGCTGGTCAAACGGGTAAAACAACGTGAATAAGACATTTTTGGGCCAAATCGGTGTGCTATAGCGCACAGT
>NW_025858859.1:0-4606 GCF_002878395.1 Capsicum annuum
CTCGAGCGAAAAAAGGAGTGTGACATCTCTGGCAACTCTGCTGGGGAAATAATAAGAATTCTAGCTTTTGATATTGACTTTAATTGCTTTAATTATTGTTATATTGTGTTTGTTGGCTTTATGTGCTACTTGTCGCTTATTTACCGCTTTGATATTGATTGAACTGTATTATATATTGTCTTCCCTTGCGCGCCACCTCTGAGTCACTAAAATAGGATAGAAGAAATGCAGCACATGCATCCTACCTTCTTTTTGAGATAGCCGGAGTATGAAGGCATCTGGTAAAAGATTATAGTCACACATGTTGGGCGGGGTTCGGATCGACAACGAAGGCGGTGTTGCCCTGCTACTGATCAAGTTCTCCCTCCCCGTCTTGAGTGTCCGCTTGGGTAAGCCAGTCTAGACACCTTCCCAATTAGGGTTAAACTTAGAAGAACTGAAAATTTAGAATCTGGTTATCCCTATTAGGTGTGACTTTATTTGCATCATATGCATTTGACTTAGCGAGACTCGGCATAGGGACCGGGTCTGTCTAGGACAGGTGACCTACTTTATAAAGACCAACATGTGCATCCTACGTGCTCTTTGACATTTGTTTTGAAGGCTATTTGTTTGTTGATCGGCTTTAGGCAACTTTAAAATGCAAGAGATTAATTTTAGTGAATCATTTTTCAACGAATTTTTTTTTAAAAAAGAAAGAAAATATACAGTAACATAATTTTACGGTCTTTATGAACTACGAGGGTTTGATTCTCACATCTTAGTGGGATACGTAGGAAGTCCTCCTCGGGATACAACCTTATCTTTTGAAAAATTATTCATATATTTATTGGGAAATATTTTGAAAAATGATTACTTTCATAATTATTTTTCTAATTCTCTGGTCCAATTTTTATATATATCTTAATAGCCCTGAATATTTAGGGATCATGAGGCTAAGTTTTAACAAAATAAATAAAATATATAAATCTTAACAACCCTGAATCTTTAGGGATCATGAAGCTAAGTTCTTACAAATATATATAAATCTTAATAGCCCTGAACCTTTAGGGGTCTTGAGGCTGAATTTTGTACGACATAATTTTCAAGAACTACGCACACCTGATTCTCATCTTAATGAGATACGTAGGTAGTCCTTCACGGATTCGGTGGTCTTAAAATTTTTTTTGAACTCTGACACATTAGTTTTCTCCAAAATTAAAATAATATTTAGTGGTTGGCTTGTGGCTAAATTGGCATCTCACCAATACAATACCAGGTTTAAAGAACAGGCAAGATGACACACAAATATGGTATAGGGTCGGATATGAGGTGGTTTAGACTGTTATAAATGAGGAGTAAGAAGAAATGGCCTGAAAAGTGAGAAATTTGGAGTAAAATATGAGAAATATGCAAATATTGAGAGAGAGAAAGAGAATTCTCATAAGGATTTTTACATGTTTCAATGTTCACTTGCCTCTAACCTCCAAAACACCAAAGTTGGACATGTACGAGGGTCCTGGTCATCCTTTGACTCATCTAAAAAGATTTTGAAATCAATTATGAGGAGTAAGGGAAAAGAGAAACTGCTGACGATTTATTTTGGAGAGACTTTAATGGTGATAACTTCAGAATGGTTGAAAAAAAAGATGATATAGCAATGATTGGGGAGACTCCATTAAGGCTGACGTGCAATTCAATGGCTAAAATATTAAGTTTGGCAATTTAGAAGTCAATCTTCACTCCTTACGATGAGGGATTTTTGGTAGTCTGTTTTATTTTTCTTTTTGCTATCCGAATTATTTCAGGGTTGTAGTTCGGGATTTATCTTGTCTTATTTCTTATCGTCTTTGTTCAAACCCTTTTGTCTTTCTATCAACAAAATGTGCGTCCTTTTTATTTATTTTTTAATAAATACTGTTTATTTATCTTTCTTTTTCTTCATACAATTCTTTTATGGTGATTCTAGTGATACAAGATGCATGATGAATTTTCACCAGATCTTAAAACCTAATCTAATCCTGAAACACTTGACCAGGAAGATAGAGTTGAAAGGAAAAATCATGTAAGGAAATAAGTAAAATGTTGAGATGTTTGTTGATTGAGTTAAAACCTCACTTGAATGGATTGAAACAATCACTCTGTTAATAAAAAATGACTTGGTCATCAATAAGAAGGTCAATCTCAAACACTTTAAATGAGAGCGATCAGAAGATATATAGTCTCCATTGTCAGGAGAAGCAAAAAGAAGTTAGCTTAAAAACGCATGAGTCCTTTAATGGGAGGAATGTGAATATAATTGGACCTTTCTGTTTGACAAGTGCATGAGAAGTAGTGACATACGTATTCAGTCAAGGTCAATATTGAAAAAAATATACATGATCTTTATGTTCACTCACAGATTGCATGTTAAGTGCTTGCATTTTTAAGGATTGATATGACAAAGGCATTTCATTCTGCTATCCAAATGTTGTGCCATCCTTTGTTACCCCTTTTGAGCTTTAGTTTTTTTTTTATTTCATACTCTTCTTTTGGAATCAAAATAGAGTTTGAAAAAAAATAAAAAAAGGTGTCAAGAAAAATAGAGTCAGAAAAATGTCAAGAAAAAATGAAGTAAAAAAAAATGTGTCAAGAATAAAATGGAAAAAAATGTCAAGAAAATAAATGGACTTGAAAAAAAAAATCCCAAAAAGAGAAGAATCAAAGAAAAGAAAAAATGAGAGCCCAGGTTCATTTAAAAAAAAACGAGAATGACTTGTCTGAACTACGTTTGACTTGATTCTTGCTATGAAAAGATATGTAGGCAGCCCTACTCTGGGGTTCGGTCTAACCAAAAGAAAATTCAAGTTATCCAGAATGAAATAAAACTAGGGCAAAAGTTTATTTCCTTAAAAGAGTCGATTCCAAAAGTTGTATATTTTACCCAATGTTGTGTTAATTTTGAGCCCCATGCCGACCTTTATTTCTATCTCATTCCAAAAGCCAAGTTACAACCAAAGAAACACCTTCAGATCAATCTTTGAGAATGTCAAGGCTAAACATGTTATGGGTGTATGATATTTCATATTTTGAGTGTTATTTTCTAAAAAAAATGAAAATAAGAGAGTCTTATTGGTGAAAACCCTTTTGGGCATCATAAGGCGACCGTGAGTTGTGAGATTAATAAAAATGAGAGTCTTATTGGTACAAGTCTTCATGGGCACTATAAGACGACAATGAGTTGAAAAGGAAAAGAAAATGGGAGCGGCTTGTTGGCGAAAATCCATCGAGGTGTCACTAGTCTAAGGAGGATTATAATCCAGAGAGAACAACTTCAAGAATGGCTCCCTTTCAAATTCAATGAGTGGGCAAAAAGTGATAGTGATTAGTTTGGATAAATCAGGTTGTTTAATTCAAAATGCATGTCATAATCATTAGAATCAGATACCACACCCAGATAAAATTTTCTTTTTGACATTTTTTTTAAAGAAGAGATGTCTATTGTCCTTTCCATTTCTTTTATTTTTATTTTTATTTTTATTTTTATTTTTATTTTTGATTTTTGATTTTTGTGTCTTTGTGGTCAAAAGAAAATCATTATCGTCATCTTTCATGTATTTTTGAGTCAAATTTTGTCAAGATAAGTGAGGAAAGACTTCAAAACTTGCTACTAACTCCTTTAGCTGTGCAAAGCAAGACAAAAGACCAACACACAAAGATAGCATGTTTCAAAAATAAAGTAAAGTACTCGAGAATGTTTGTCATCCGACAGTTTTTGGACTCATAAAAGTATAAAAGGTATATTTAAAGCTGAATCTCGAGGCATTATGCAAGAGAAATATGATTTGAGTCAAAATATTTTAGCAGTAAGAATTTGGGGTCATTACTACAACAAGTCAATAATACCTATCAATGATTTGCAATGGACCTGTACATGACAAGTGAAAGAGATCGTCTCAATAGCCAAATGCCACAAATCAACCACCGTATTTTTAAATTGAAAGTTTTCTTTATATGAAACAAAAACTTGTGTTACCTTCATATTAAAGGTTTCAAAGCTTAACTATTAAAAACTGTAATTTCTCACTTCTGCATATGCAAGAGACAGTACTGTTACACAAATTTGGTAATCAATAATGGTAAAAACTCACCATTTTAACCCTTAGAAGACGCACTTACTAGTTCGGATAATTCAAGATTCATTTGTTAGGTGATGCACTTTCTAACTTTAGCCATCACTCCTAGAAGACACACTTTCTAGTCGAGTCATTTCATTTTACTCTTAGGAGACGCACTTCCTAGTCAGGGTATGTCAGTCTTCCATTGTTAGGTAACACACTTCCTAACTTGAACATTCACTCCTAGAAGATGCACTTTCTAGTCGAGTCATTTCCTTTAATCCCTAGAAGACGCACTTCTTAGTCAAGGTATGTCAGTCTTTATTTGTTAGGTAACACACTTCCTAACTTGAACATTCACTCCTAGAAGACGTACTTTCTAGTTGAGTCATTTCATTTAATCCCTAGAAGACGCACTTCCTAGTCAGGGTATGTCAATTTTCATGTGTTAGGTAACACACTTCCTAACTTGAACATTCGCTCCTAGAAGACGCATTTTCTAGTCGAGTCATTTCATTTAACCCCTAGGA
>NW_025858860.1:0-2007 GCF_002878395.1 Capsicum annuum
TACAACTACACAGCTCGGACATATATAGAAAATATCTACAATGTACAAACCTTTTAAAATACTAACCCCAGAGCTATAAACATTCAAGAACCAGATACAAACTATATAACCCAAAGATTGATCGGATATAATAAGCTAATTGCTTTACTTAAAACCAAACCAAGTCTAGTTAAAACTTTCTATGAATATGGACTACTCAGTACTATATATACCTCTGACGGAAATGAGATATCCACTATATCGAAAATATATGAAGCATTTAGCATTTTTAAAAGAATAACCAAAGGTACCTTAATTTTTATAAAAATTTACACGGCACCAGCAAAGATATTATATGATGAAGTTAAAAAAACCATACAAGTTGTAAAGATAGGAAAGACACGAGATATGATTATACCACAAGATAATATTCCACAACCAGAAATATCTAGAATTGAGATACCAAAATTTTATGCGAATAAGAGGATTATCGGACTATCTACAATTTTGCAAGAGCTAGCAAACACATACCGCAACCAAAATCCCATATGGAGAAACAGATATGGAAACTATTAGGCAATGGATTCTGACGTTACTCAAACCAGAGACAGAACCTATCGCCAGAGCTATCAGAGAAAAATTTATTTTAGAAGAATTATTAACCAGATATTGCAAGACAATTGGACATAAATATCTACATCATAAATGTTCAAAATGTAATGAAGGAGATAATGATATCCTAGAAGTTCAGCTAGAATAGAAGAAAAATCAACCAAGTAGATAAGAACGCCAGCTGAAAGATACAAGATAAGAAGTAATAATGGAGATATGGAAAAGCAGCAGATACGACAACGAGAAGATATCAATGGAGTAATATTATAAGGCAAACTATTAAATTGTGAAAGCGACATGTAAACTTTCATAATTTGCTATACGTAAAATATTGAAAACTTTTGTATAGGCTTTTGACTATTATTAGTCTAGGCATTAATAATTTTTATCTTATTAGGAGACTTTTTGTAAGGTAGACTCGGTAGATAATTTCAGAAACGTGAATACTATTGTAAAGATTTTAGAAACGTGAATACTCTTATAAAGTTTCAGTCTATAAATAAGATGAACCGAAAGCATTGCAAAGCAAGACTTCATGTGTTGAAGCAAAAACTCTTTCTTATCCATAACAAATATTTTGCTTAGTTATTAAAAAACAGATTTATTTCAATGGAAAAAGCTATGGGGAAACAAACCTTAGAAATATCAAACCTACCAGAACAGGTGTATTTACTTGTGAAGATAACTTGTGAAATAGATCTATTATATGTATAATGGATCTATTTTTCTTTGTGATATTATTTCATCCATATTTTCTCTCCAGTATTTAAAATATTTGTAGTCTATCATTTTATCCTATAGTAATTGTAGAGTTACAGATTTCTGTATAATAATTTATCCTAATTGTACTGTAGTGTCTATCTAATTCTAGATTTTCAATGTTATTTATTATCTTGTGTTGTTCTTCTCGTAGTGAGTTTTTTAAATTATATAAACTATCACATGTAGTTTTTTCTAAATTTTCTAAGGTTTCTTCTATCCATATTAATTTTTCTTTTAGATTCTCCATTATTTTTCTAATTTGATTTTTTTAATTAATTTTTTCATTTAGATTATCTTAATTTTCTCTAGTTTTTCTAATATATTCTAACATCTCTTAATCTGAATAATATCCATCTGGATAATTATCCAGGTATAACTGCGCTATCCAATTTATCGTTTCAATCTCATAGTCTAATACTTTTTCTAATATTATTTTCTTAATATCTGTAATTTCTATATCTCTAAGTATATATAAGATTAAGACTTTAAGATTATCTATCACTTAAAATTGACTAAATATTTTATTATAATATTTTGTAATTGTTTGTTTTAGTCTTAGTAGTTCTTGCATATTTTCATTAAGAAATTCTATATATTTTATATCTTTAGTTTCCATGTATTTGTCTAAATTTACTTTCATCTGTTTTTCTATTA
>NW_025858861.1:0-2391 GCF_002878395.1 Capsicum annuum
ACCCCCATGTTGTAGGTCATTTGTGCACTTAACTTGTTCATAAACAGTAGCAGAAAAATCCAAAATCTCTTACACAAAGACAGACAGAAAGAGAAAAAATGAGTCTCAAATTATACATTGACCACATGTCTCAACCTTCTTGTACACTTCTTATTTTCTGTAAGTAAGTTTTTTCTTTTTTCTTTTTTTCTTGAAATGATTTTTTATATTTTAGTAATTACATAAAAAGTCAGCTCCATGCACTAAAACTCACGCCATGCATGAAAAGGACTTTTAACTTATATTTATGAAGTAGGTTGAATCACATGACCCCTCGATTAGATGATAGCAACGGTATGAGTTACTCAAAGGTCTCTATAATTAAAAAAAGAAAG
Organism: Capsicum annuum; assembly: GCF_002878395.1. Classification (NCBI taxonomy): domain Eukaryota; kingdom Viridiplantae; phylum Streptophyta; class Magnoliopsida; order Solanales; family Solanaceae; genus Capsicum; species Capsicum annuum. Next base: position 375 of record NW_025858861.1, read on the forward strand.
TTACCGATCTACTAAAGCTCCCGTCTATAGTTGACTGATTTCATGACTTGAATTTATAATCTTTCGATCACATGACAACAACTTTAATTTACTAGTTACAATGCTTCCCTTCAGATTTCTGTGTTCAGTATCAAGATTAATTTTTTCGGGGCCAAATTGGTGTGCTATAGGCCATGATTCCATGGTGGACCCAGGGCCCAGCGGAGTTTTGGGTCGAAAATCGATTGGCGGCCCCCCGACTGGCTGAGGAACGGGTGAGTGTGGGTCGGCGGGTCCATTTGGGTGGTCAAATGGGCGAAACGGCGCGAACGAGCCATTTTCGGGCCAAATCGTGTGCTATAGCCCACGATTCCCAAGTGCACTCTGAGCTTGACGAGGTTTTGGGCTGAAAATTGCTTGGCGGCCCCCCGACTGGCTGAGAAACGGGTGAGTGTGGGTCGGGGGTCGGCGGGTCCATTTGGGTGGTCAAACAGGCGAAACAGCATGAACGGGCCATTTTCGGACCAAATTGGTGTGCTATAGCCCAAGGTTCCCCGGGTGCACTCGGGGCTTGACGGAGTTTTGGGCTATAAATTGCTTGGCGGCCCCCTGGCTGGCTGAGGAACCGGTGAGTGTGGGTCGGGGGGTCGGCGGGTCCATTTGGATGGTCAAACAGGCGAAACAGCGCGAACAAACCGTTTTCGAGCCAAATCAGTGTGCTATAGCCCACGGTTCCCGGGGTGCACTCGGGGCCTGATGGAGTTTTGTTCTGAAAATCTCTTGGCAGCCCCCCGGCTGATTGAGGAGCGGGTGAGGGTCGGCCGGAGGGGTCGGCGGAGCCATTTAGATGGTCAAACGAGCGAAACAGCGCGAATGAACCGTTTTCGGGCCATTAATTTAAATTGTTTTTTTTTTCTATTTCTTAAGCTAAAAGGGTCCTTTTATGTTTAATTTTCCAAAGGGTAAATGGGATTGATTTTGAGGAAGTCAAAGTAGATATATCAAAAGGCCAACATTTATCTTCTGAGTATCAAGGTTAGTGTACTTTTAAAGTTTTTATTTTTATTTTTAAAGATGCGATAACATGATAATTGTTTTATTTATTACTTCCTCCGTTTCGATTTATTTATTTGATTTTGACTTGGCACGGAGTTAAGAAAGTAAAGATATGTAGAATGTATCAAAATGTTCTTTAATTTTCTGATCTTAAATATATGACGTGGGAAGGTAAGTCTTGGAGTTACTAGTAAAGTTGCCGCTATGTGATCAGGAGGTCGCGGGTTCAAGTAGTGGAAACCTAAGTTGCTCGGACTCTTCGAAAATGTCATGGGGTGTTTGTTGGATCCTTCAAAAGTAGCGCACTTTCGGAGGATCCGACATGGGTGCGGCAACATATTTGGGGAGTCCGAGCAACTTAGATGGAAAGTGGAAACAGCCCATTGCATAAATGAAAGGTAAGACTGCATACAATAGACCCTTGTGGTCCGACCGTTCGTTGGACCCGGCATAGGGGAGCTGTAGTGCACCGTGACGTCCTTTTGAATGTGTCGTGTGGAAAGTTAAAACAACAGCATTGCTTAGTTGCCTGAAAAGGAAAGAACCATATATTCCTTTTGAAATGAACTAAAAAGGAAAAAGATAAACGAATTGAAACAAATGGAGTATTATGATACATGAGCTGAGTTTAAATGGATAAGTGATGATTCATAGAGCCGATTCCAATTTGTTTGGGATGGAAATGTAGTTGTTGGTGTTGTGAAAACATGATGATTAATTTTATGATAATGACTTTGAGTTTGATAATAATTGGAAAAACGATGATTCATAATTGGAGCCTTGGAGTAACTGGTAAAGTTGCTGAGGTAACGGGTTCAAGCCTTGGAAACAGCTTTTGGCAGAAATGCAAGGTAAGGATGCATACAATACACCCTTAAGGTGGGGCCATTCCCTCGAACCCTACGCATAACGGGAGCTTTAGTGCACCAGGTTGCCTTTTTGATGATTCATAGAGTTTGGGATTGAGGTGATACACCCTTGA
>NW_025858862.1:0-1900 GCF_002878395.1 Capsicum annuum
CGACCTCATAAGCTACCTTACCAAAACGGCTAAGAATTTTGTAAGGACCAACATAACGGGGACTAAGCTTCCCCTTCTTTCCGAATCTCTTCACCCCCCTCATGGGTGAAATTTTCAGATACACTAGGTCACCAACTTCAAACTTAAGGTCTCTCCTTCTAACATCTGCATATGACTTCTGACGACTCTGCGTAGTTTTCAACCTTCCCCTAATCAACTTAACTTTTTCCATAGCCTCAAATACCGAATCAGGACCATTCACAGCCGCTTCACCCACCTCGAACCAACTTATGGGTGATCTACACTTCCTCCCACATAAGGCTTCAAACGGAGCCATGCCAATACTAAAGTGGAAACTGTTATTGTAAGCAAACTCTATCAATGGTAAGTGATCATCCCAGCTTCCCTTAAAGTCAAGTGCACAAGCTCTCAACATATCCTCTAAGGTCTGGATGGTTCACTCAGCCTGACCATTGGTCTACGAATGAAAAGCAGAACTCAAAAGCACTTGGGTACCAAGACCCTTCTGAAAAGCTTTCCAAAATTGCGAAGTGAACTGAGTACCCCTATCCGAAATGATAGACAAGGGAACTCCATACAGTCTGACTAGCTCTCGGATATACAATATAGCGTAATCCTCAGCAGTATATGAAGTATGAACAGGTAAGAAATAAGTAAACTTAGTCAACTTATCAACCACAACCCAAATGGAATCATGATGGCGTCAGGAAGGAGGTAAACCAATCATGAAGTCCATATTTATCTCTTCCCACTTCCAGGTGGGAATACTAAACTCTTGCATCATATCACCAGGTCTTTGGTGTTCAACCTTAACCTGTTGGCATATTGCACACTTAGCTACAAATGCTGCTATATCTTTCTTAATGCCACTCCACCAATAGATTTCCCGCAAGTCTTGATTCATCTTGGTGGCACCAGGATGAATAAAATATCGCGCCTCGTGCGCTTCATCCATAATCCTCTATCTCAGGTCATCAACATTGGGGATACAAAATCTACCCTGTAATCTCAACACACCATCTCCCTCTTGGGAGAAAACCTCTACTTTTTGGTCCTTGACTGACGCCTTTAGTCTGACCAAACTACCATCTAAGTATTGCTTTTCCTTCACTTCCAAAACCAAGGAGGATTCGGAACTACTCTGAACCCCTATACTACCTTTAGCAGAGTCAAACATCCTAACCCCCAATCAAGCCAAACGATGTACATTATGAGCCAACTCTTTCTTACCTTATACCACCTGCGAAACACTACCCATGGACACTCTACTTAGGGTATTCGCCACAATATTGGCCTTCCTCGGATGGTACAACACACTCATATCATAGTCCTTTAACAATTATAACCATCGTCTCTGCCTAAGATTCAATTCTCTCTAGGTAAACACATGCTACAGACTCTTATGATTAGTGAAAACATCAACATGGACACCATACAAATAGTGTCTTTAGATTTTCAAAGCAAACACAATAGCAGCCAACTCAAGGTCATGGGTAGGGTAATTTCTCTCATGGGGTTTCAACTGTCTAGAAGCATAAGCTATCATCTTACCCTTCTGCATCAATACGCAACCCAACCCAACTCTCGAAGCATCACAGTACACCATAAAACCATCAACACCATCAGGCAAAGTCAAAATAGGGTCTGAAGTGAGTCGAGTCTTCAACTCCTGAAAACTCTTCTCACAAGATTCAGACCATAAGAACTTCACTTTCTTTTGGGTCAACCGAGTCATAGAAGATGCTATAGAGGAGAAACCCTCAACAAAATGGTGGTAATAGCCAGCTAAACCCAAGAAACTTTAGATATCAGTCAAAGAAATAGGTCTACGCCAATTTCTAACAGCTTTGGTCTTTTGGGGATCAACTCTAATACCCTT
>NW_025858862.1:2000-3148 GCF_002878395.1 Capsicum annuum
GGTCTGAATCTTGTGAGAAGAGTTTTCAGGAGTTGAAGACTCGACTCACAAGATTCAGACCATAAGAACTTCACTTTCTTTTGGGTCAACCGAGTCATAGAAGATGCTATAGAGGAGAAACCCTCAACAAAATGGTGGTAATAGCCAGCTAAACCCAAGAAACTTTAGATATCAGTCAAAGAAATAGGTCTACGCCAATTTCTAACAGCTTTGGTCTTTTGGGGATCAACTCTAATACCCTCGGAAGAAATGATATGACCCAGAAAAGCAACTGGCCTTAGCCAAAACTCACACTTACTAAACTTGGAAAACAACTTGTGATCTCTAAGGGTTTGCAAGATAGTTCGGAGATGATTAGAATGTTCATCCTCACTATGGGAGTACACCAGTATATCATCGATGAACACTATAACAAACATATCCAGATATGGTCTGAACACTTGATTTATGAGGTCTATGAAAGCTGCTGGGGTATTAGTTAACCCAAAAGACATAACAAAAAACTCAAAATGGCCATAACAAGTTCGAAAAGTAGTTTTCGGGATGTCACACTCCCTAACTTTGAGTTGATAGTCAGAACGAAGGTCTATCTTTGAGAAATAACTTGCACCTTGAAATTGGTCAAACAAATCATCTATTCTCAGAAGGGGGTACTTATTTTTTACGGTGACTTTATTCAGTTGGCGGTAATCAATGCACATACACTAAGAGCCATCTTTCTTTCTCATAAACAACACAGGAGCACCCCAAGAAATGGGCTGAGTATCGGGAAGAGGATAAATTTTGAACTCTATCTCTCTATCAGGAGGTATCCCTGGGAGATCATCCAGAAAGAAATCAGAAAACTGATTGACGACGTTAACAGATTGAAGAGTTGGAGTCTCAGACTTAGTGTCTTTGACTCTAACCAAATGGTAAATACACCCCTTGCAAATAAGCTTTCTAGCTTTAGGGTAAGAGGTAAAATGACTCTTGGGTGACACAGAATTCCCAGACCACTCAAAAATGGATGCACCCGGAAACTGAAACTTGACCACTCGGGTCCGACAATCAATAGAGGCATAAGAAGAATATAGCTAGTCCATACCCAGAATCACATCAAAATCTACCATGTCTAACTCAATCAGATCAGCCAACAAAACTCTATG
>NW_025858862.1:3248-3957 GCF_002878395.1 Capsicum annuum
AAGCTGAAACTTGACCACTCGGGTCCGACAATCAATAGAGGCATAAGAAGAATATAGCTAGTCCATACCCAGAATCACATCAAAATCTACCATGTCTAACTCAATCAGATCAGCCAACAAAACTCTATGAAGAACGGTAACATGACACTTTTTATACACTTTCTGGGCAACAATCAAATCACCCACTGGGGTAGAAACTAGGATAGGCTCAAGAATAATCTCAGGACTCATTTCAACATTCACAGTAATCAAAGGTGTAACATATGAGAAACTGGATCCAGGATTCAACAAAGCATACACATAGAACTGAAATATACGAAGCATACCAGTAACAACATTGGGAGAGTCCTCCTGTTCCTGGCAGGATGGTAAAGCATAGAATCTATTCTGGCACTGCCCGCCAGCATTGCTAGAAGAGGTGCCCTGAGCTGCGGCTGGGCGAGTCACTAGAACTGGAGCACTAACAGTCTTAGTCTGGGTCTGAGGGCGATAGTCACGGTGCCTTTGTCCATCCTATGGAAAATATCTAAATCTGTGACCCATGTCACCACATCGGAAACAACCCCTCTTCTCACCCCAATACTCACCCGAATGAGCCCTACCACACTTAGGACACAAGGGATTATTTGGCTTACTGCCAGCACTGTACTAGGACCTGGATGCATATGAACTGCTACCTTGATCCTGCCTACCTCTAGGCACGGGAGCA
>NW_025858863.1:0-1066 GCF_002878395.1 Capsicum annuum
CTTGCCTATCCATCTGAGGGTGGAAAGCTGTTCTCAAATTCACTTGTGTACCTAAACCTTCTGAAAGGATCTCCAAAACTAAGATGAAAACTGTGTACCTGTATTGGATATAATGGACACTGGTGCCCCATGCAATCAAACTATCTCCTCAATGTAAATCTTAGCATAAGCCTCTCCTGAATAATTAGTCCTCACAGGGAAAAAGTGGGCTGGCTTGGTCAACCGATCTACAATCACCCATATAGAATCATACTGGTTTCGGGATCTCAGAAGTCCTGTAATGAAGTCCATGTTTATCATCTCCCACTTCCATAAAGGCAGGGCTATCTCTTGGGAAGTACCACCTAGCCTCATGTGTTCTACCTTCACTTGTTGACAGTTCAAACACTTGGACACAAAATCAACTACATCACATTTCATTTTATTCCACCAATACAAGGTTTTCAGATCATGGTACATCTTAGTAGAGCCTGGGTGAATGACATACCTTGAAGTGTGCACCTTATTAAGGATTCTTTCCCGTAGCCCATCGACATTCGGAATGCACAACCTACCCTGAAACCTCAGAATACCATCGCCACCAATTTTAAATGACATAACCTTTTGTTGACCCATATCTTTCTTGATTTGCATCAAGATGGGATCTTCAACCTGCTTCACCTTAACTTCAGCATAAAGAGATAACTTAGCTAACTCATGAACAATCACCCCTCCATCTTTGTAATCTGAGTCGCACTCTCAGATTTGCAAGGAGGTGAATATCCTTCACCATCTCTTTCTTTCCTTCTTCCACATGAGAAAGGGTGCGCATAGACAATGTGCTGAGGGCGTTGGCTACAGCATTTACCTTGCCCGGATGGTAATGCAGACTCATATCATAGTCTTTCAAAAGCTCCATCCAACACCTCTGCCTGAGGTTCAATTCTTTCTGTGAGAAAATATACTGTAAACTCTTATGGTCAGTATAAATATCAACATACACTCCATAGAGATATTGCCTCCAGATTCTAAGTGCAAACACCACGGCTGCTAACTCCAAGTCATGAGTGGGGTAATTTCGCTCATG
>NW_025858864.1:0-1553 GCF_002878395.1 Capsicum annuum
ATCATATGAAGCTTTATATGGAAGGAAGTGTAGATCACCAATAGGATGGTTTGAAGTGGGTGAAACTCTTTTGTTCGGACCAAATCTTGTTTATCAAGCCATAGAGAAGGTTAAAGTAATTCAGCAATGACTGAAAATAGCCCAAAGTCGACACAAGTCATATGAGGATAGTAGAAGGAGAGGGCTAGAATTTTCTATGGGTGATTGGGTATTTTTGAAGGTATCACCAATGAAAGGGGTAACGAGATTTGGAAAGAAAGGGAAGTTGATTCCACGTTATATATGCCCATATAAGATCACTCAAAGGTTTGGACAAGTTGCATATGAATTAGAGCTACCCCAAGAGCTCTCATCAGTATATCCGGTATTTCATGTGTCAATGCTTCGAAAGTGCATCAGAGATCCATCATATATCACTTCTACTGAGGATGTGTAAGTTGCGGAAGATCTTACCTATGAGGAAGTGCCTATTGCTATTCTAGATTGCCAAGTTAAGAAGATGAGAAATAAAGATATAGCATCTGTGAAAGTACGTTGGAGAAATCGTCAAAGGGAAGAGATTACATGGGAAATTGAGGAAGCAATGAAATCTAAGTACCCTCATTTGTTAAAAGATGAAGAGGAAGTTCAAGAAATGGAGTTAGAACATTAACAAGTTTTTTTATATATGCATAGTATTTATGTGATGATGTGAATATTAATGATGGACTTGATCTTGTTTCGGTTGAATAACTATGCTAACATTAGAGGACGAATGTCCTAAAGGGGGGAAGGATGTAACACCCTGTATTCAAGTACGTGTACTGGCGTATTCAAGTACGTGTATTGGTCTTATTTAGATGGAATTAATTTTTTTATTTTATTTATACCGAAATTTACCCGTCGATGGCTCCATTCGAAGGTTATTGAATAAGCTTTCCAACTATATAAAGATTTCAAAAAATAGATAGGTTTCGGATATAATCGAGCACGTTCAAAACTATAAAACGGTGGCCGGGATATTTGGGAATAGTAAATGTGCAGGAAAATTTCCTGCACACAAACTACTGAGGCCAGCCGAATTTTTGGGTCAACTTCAAACAATCATAACTCCCTTAATATAATGAACTGGGAGAGTTGCGACCTATGAAAAGAAATATTTTTGAGTCTTATTTCTAATGCAATTGGTTTCATCCAAATCCAACATCTGAGTAAGGAGTTATACTCGTTTTACTTCAGCCTATCAAAACAGATTTTTAGGGTCAACTTCAAACGACCATAACTCCTTGTACAGGATGAACTGGGTGGCCTAATTTATATGAAATGAAATCCCTTTAAATTATCCTTCCAACGATACCAATTTCACCCAAATTCGATATCGGAACAAAGAGTTATGGTCGATCTACTTTAGCTTATCAAAATAGTCCACCAAAGGACAGATTTGACATTATTTAAATTTTAAAGGCATTTTGATCATTTCCTATTATATTATGGACAGGAATATATGTATATATACATGTATATGATTTCATAAACTCATTTTCATCATCAATCATTGAGAAAGAACAAACCCT
>NW_025858865.1:0-1502 GCF_002878395.1 Capsicum annuum
AATTATTTTTACAAATTGTTCGAAAGGACTTTCTATTTGTATTTTATTAATTTTAATTTTTCCCGTTATTTTATGTTTTGTTGTTAATACATATAGATTTTTACATCTTGCTATAAATATTTTACTTCCTGGGGTTAGTTATATTCCCGATATTTTCTAATGTAATACTAATGATTTATCTATGTTTTTATCTGTTATTGCCACTAAATAATTCACACTTATTATAAATTAAAATTTTTGGTATATTATATTTCCTCTTATGACAGCTATTATACTTTTTTCTATAGGTTTTATAATTCTATCATCTGCTAAATATAATTCTATTGGTGTATCTATTCCTTCTCTAAAATATGCTTTTATTAATATCTCTGTGTTCTCCAAGGTGTACGTATTTTATTGGGTCTTTACTTTTTATATCATTTATTTCTTTATTAATTATTCTTTTTGTTACTAGTGGTATACTAGCTCTACTTTTTGCATATCTATAGTCTATTACATGTTCTTTTTGGCTTACTACGTAGTATTCTTCTTTTCATCTACTAAATATATTTTTTATTATTGGTATTTTAATTATTTTTTCTACACTTAAATCTAATTCTTTTCATTTTATCTCGTCAAATATATTATTATCAAATATTATTTTTTGATCTGTTCTTTCTTCATTTAAATATTCTTCCTTTGTTATTATTTTTATATCTTCTTCAGTCATTTGATTCATCTAATTCACTATCTATTTCATTATCTGTTTCATTTTCAGAAATTTCATATATATTATCTTCACTTTCTAATTCATAATTTATAATCTATTTGCATATATTCTGCATTTTCTATCTTTATTTCTGATATTTGTTTCTTTTTTGGGTCTTTAGGCATTTTACAATCTCTAGCTAAATGTCCTAGTTTACCACAATTATAACAAGTACATTCTTTTATAGATTTCTTTCTCCTATATGGTCTTTTATATTTATAATTTTTTTACATAATATCTTTTTCTTGGTTTCTTATACTTATATTTTGATTTTTTGTATTTCTTATATTTCTTATGTCCTTTTCTTTTCTTATAATATTTTTCTTCACATTCAAATTAAGGTGCTATTTTATCCTTGCAACATGCTAAATTTCTTATTAATGTTTTTTCCATTTTTATTTCTTCTCTGTATTTTTCACATATATTCCTATATCATTGTGTAGAAATTTTATTCTTGCTCCTAGAGTATTTACTATGTTTGCTTCATCCCAACTCTTTATTATTTTTGAACTAAATGGTTCGGGTAATTTACTAAAATATAATCTTCTCACTTCTTTACTTTCTTCTATATTATATGCTCCCTTATAATAGTATTCTTTAAATGCACACGTATATTTATCTATATAGCACATATTACATATTGCTAGTTTTAACATTAAATTTCTATTTGTATCTTTTTCTTTGTTTTATTCTTCTTCTTCTGTTGTCATACTACTAAATTCATCTCTTATAGTCATTTCATATTTTTTCAATA
>NW_025858866.1:0-3739 GCF_002878395.1 Capsicum annuum
ATTCCTTGATTTCTTCATTCTGCTCTAATCCAATCTCTAAGGCAAACTAGAACATTCATAACATTGCTTTCCAATGAGTGTCGGTTATCTCCAAGCTGTTGTCGTCCCTGACTAAAAGAGCTCTCCTATGCAACGGTTGACATTGGAACATTCAATATATCTATACCTAATCTTGAAAGCACAAGATATTGTGTTTCATTATTCTTCCACCAATCAACGCGTTGATTCGTCGTCTATGATCCTCTATCGGCATTCAAAGATAATACCTAAGCTCTTCCTGAGAAGCTGTTGTGTAAGTTCCTTCTACAAAATTGTTCCAAACATTTAAATCATAAAACTGATCAGGAAAACCACTATGTTCCGGCCTTTTAGAAGATGATGGCTCCTCGAGAGGATGAGGAGCGACAGTTGGAGTGATATTTGTCGGTACAGCTAAATCAAGTAAATCAACATAATGGTTATATAATTTATCTATGTAAATGGTCGCATCACTCATAGTCATATACAAATCTAATTGTTCTTCATCATCAGAATCATTGTTAATATTTATCTCTAAGTTAGAATAAATAAGAATATTAAAGTGGCACATAGTAGTATATTTCATACATTGATTTAGTATAGCACCAACCAAATAAATAGGGGGAATCGAATTTTTTTTCTTTTAATTTAGCAAATATAGCACCAACAGCTTCTTTATAACCTTCTTTATTCTTATATTCTTTGAGCAAAGCAAAAGTGTCGGCTATATATGGTAAATATTACAAACAGTGGGATAGTAAGAATCAAAAAATTCAACCGTAGCTATATAATTTTTTTTTCAAAAGCTTAACAAGATCATCAATTACAGCCCAATCAGAATCATATAGCATACATTCAGCCGAATCAATAAATGAACCACAATGTTGGTTAAAAGTTAGTGTAATAGGAACTCTATAAGCATGACAAGTTTTTAAATAATCATACGTAGCATTCCATCTAGTATCACATTCTTCAGGCATCAATATCGATCTAAGTCCATTTTATTCACATTTAACTTTAAGTTCTCTAATTCTTTTTGTTCGATTATTTCCTTGAATAAAACCAACAACAAGCCGAATTTTTTCAATATAAAACTCAAAATTTTAACCTCGTCAACAAGATTAGGTAGCATGCATGTATATATATATATATAACTAGAAGTGCAAGTGCACGGGCCCAACAGTAGAACATGTGGATTGCAATTTTTAAGTTTTAGGATTTATCATGAAGTAGAAAGTTTGAGCAGTAGAATATTTTTATTAGTATGATTGAGCTGAGGGGATCACAATTGAAACATTTTTTTAACCTTCTTGTTCAATTTTGCGATCAGAAATATAAAGAAATAATAGGCGTAAATCAGATGAAATAGCTTAAATTAAATATCCAACAAATTATTGATTTTCAATATCGCAAAGATTAAGAATCATGTAAACTTACCCGATAGAATACACAACTTAGATTCACTATTGTTTTGTTTAATTATTATTTTTAACACAGGAAAAGAGTGTTGTTTTTTAATAGGGAAGGAAGAGTTGAGATTTTCTTTTCTTTGTTTTATTTTTAAAACAGAGAAATGTTAATTAATATTGAGGAGCTGTAAAAAGTTGAGAAAGATGGCTACACATATTTGATAGAAAATTTGCTAATGTTAAGAAAATGCGAAGTATTTGGTAGCAAATTTGTGATAGATACACGTTTTTGTACCTAAATTTACTTTATTTATATTTAAATTAGTTTGTAAAAATCTTTTACAAATAATCGTTATACTTCTTTTCTTTAATTTCTTTAAAATTTAGTAATAAAATTTACTTATGCTTTATTCTCCTCACAATTTACTACATACATTTTATCCTCTTTAAATCTCATTATGTCATTTTATCCTCTTTAAATAACACTGTACATTAAAATTACGATTGAAGCAGCTGAAGTAGAAATCAATCAATTTTTTTAAAAAAAATTGTTACTTATTGTTATTTACAATACTTTTTATTTCATTTTCAAACAATATATGTTGTTTTATATCTTCTTCTGTCCTGTCCCAATTTATATGAAACTAGTATAATTTTGATAGGCAATCAAATATTTTATGTTGACATATCATTTTGTTATTCTTATTTTTCTAATACATAAATGACTTATAATAAGGAGTGATATAGTATATTCAACGTTCGAAAAATGAAATTTTACTTTAAAACATTAAGAGTTAATTTCACAATTTATGTCTATTTTATTTTCATTAAATATTATTTATTTTTTTAATACCTAGATGACTCGTAATAATTAATTAAGAGCGATTGATTATGTTATTACTATAAAAATTCATTTAATTTTATCACATCCAATAGTAATCATTTGATAATTCACCGGAATAGTATATTAATTAAATACGGGATGCTATATTTGTATATGCAAAGTATGATATTATTAAACATTATTGGATAGTGCATTATATTTATTTTTCACAATAATTAAATTTTACTATATATTTTTCTTTATTTCTTTTTAGCTTGATACATATTGACCCAACACAAATTCTAATAAAATATTCATTAGAAATTTATATTATTAAATTAAATTTATTAATTTTTTACTTTAAAATTTTAAAGTTAATTTTAAATATTAGTATTTCTATATAAGAAGAAAAAAATAATTTTAAAATTTAAATTTACTAAAATAAATAAATAAATAAAAATATTAATTTTCTATATAAAAGTCAATTAAAATAATAAAATTGATTTACTTTAAATATTTATTTCAATTAATTAAGATAATTTTTTATTTTGTCATGATTTATGCTGCACTGATAAAATTTTGAGAGTTGAATAGAACTTTATTTATTTTTAAAAAAGTATTTTAACTTGTTAATTATTGTGATTTATAATAATTTTAACGTAATTATCAAATAATATATTTACTCCTTGTGTCCCAATTTATGTGACTTCGATACAATTTTGAGAGTCAACTAAAATTTTTATATATCTTTAAATATTTTAAGTTGTTCATTATTATGATTTGCAATACTTTTTCTTTTATCTCAATTTATGTGGCATTGCTAAAATAATGAGAGTTACTAAAATTTCTATATATCTTTTAAATATTTTAAGTTATTAATTATTGTGATTTGTGGTAACAAATTAGTTTTGAACATGATAGTCAATTAAATAAATTAAAAAAATTTACTTCCAATATGTAGTTATAGTTAATTAATATAAATTAATAGAATATATTAAATATTTAAACCATTATAATAAAACAATGAAATTATTATATATTGAGATATGATATATAATTAAATGGGAGTAGAGGGATGTTTTGGTAATTACGTAACAGGTGGTCGAAACCACCTCTTCTATATAATAGAAATAATAATGTCACATTTATAAGCTCCTTTTGATAAGCATAAAGCATATTTATAACAGTACGTAATGATCCAATTAAGAGTAATTTAATAAGTAGATTATCAACCTTAATTTTCTAAGAACTTTGCACACATAAGCATAAATTTTGCTATTTCAAAATTTATTAGGATATTAATTTTGGAGACTCTTTCAAGAATCAAGAGATTAATCATATCTCTATAATTTTATTCACAAAGTAGAAATTACAATATGGTTAGTCAAATCTCTATCATTTTGCTAAAGAAGTACTTCGTATCTGCACAGTGAGAGAACAAGTTAGGAAGAGCAAGTGAAGCTGCTGCTATTACCTGCCATTTGGCAAT
>NW_025858867.1:0-3308 GCF_002878395.1 Capsicum annuum
TTCTGGCGAATCTTCCATTATAGAAAACAAACTAGCTCTTGTCTCTTTAGAGAGATCTAGCTGGTTTATCTTCTTCTTCTTTTTAGACTTGCAATCTTTTGCTCGGTGGCCGGTTTTGCCACAAGTCCAACAAGCATCTTTTTCCTTAGAGGTTTTCCGCTTGGTGGATTTTCTACTAGATTTATAAGAATCTCGTTTGAAAGGTTTCCTGCTAGAGGTAGTCTTTGTGCGAGGTTTGGTGGTTCTTTTCTTGTGTTTTTTGCTAGGGCTGGCGAATCCATAATCCTGGCAAAAGGTTCCCAGTCCGTACTTGGAAGTACTATTGTTCTTAAGTTGTTTCTTAAGTTTGATATCGGTACAGAGGTCTATTCCTACGGTAGTAATGAAACTGATCAAGTCCCCGTAGGTTAAGATGTCATAAGGGATTTTACCCTCGAATCGGTCCTTGATTTTTGTTCGGACCTTTTCTGCAAAGAGGGAAGGGAGACCACTTATGAAGCGTTCCTTCCAAAAATCATTATTACAGTCAGGTCGAATCATAACCTTTACTAGGAAGGTGTCTTTGTACCAACGGAAGTCTGCTAAATCTTTGCAGGTGAGGTTGTTGAGGATTTCTAGGCTCCTATCTTGGAACAATTTGGGTTCTCCAGTGAAGTGCCTTGCTATGTGGTATAGGAGAGTGGCACAAGCGTCTTCTTTTGCAACTTGCTCAAGAACTTCTTGGCCGTTTTCAGTTTTCACTACAGTCTCAACTGCTGTGGCACCATAGATCAGGTTTTTGACATCATCGGTGAAGTAGTTATCCCACCAATGTTTTATCATGCCAGTAAAACCAGATACTATCATGGTGGCGGTTTCTTTATCTATAGCGCCCCTGATTTTGTAAGCGGTAATGGCAACTCCCATTTCATGGAGTTTGTTGTAGATTTGGTGTTCCGCCAAACCATCGACATTCCATTCCGTTATTCCTCGACCGTCGTGGTTGGAGGTCGAGAGGTAGGGATTTTCTTCAAACTGAACGTCTGGGGGAGAAGGTTTTTTGTAATAATTTTTCTTAGTAGAAAAACGATCACTGGTAAGTTTAGAAAGAGAGTTTTTGTTACTAGACTCAGCTCTCTGTTGGCTAGACTCAGCTTTCTCGGAGATTTTAAATTTGGAAAGCTTGTCGTTGATATGTTCCAAGATTTTCCCTGAAACCTTGAAATCATCACTGAGATTAGGAAACTTCTCCTTTTGAAATTCAGGAATTTTGAAGATGGGGTTTGTTATAGGATTGGGATTTGAAGTCCCTTTCTCAGGAGAGGGGAGATTAAAAGGAATTACAGAATTTTTTATACCTTCTATTTGTCGAGAAATAGTGTGGAGGACCTGATTGGTATAGTTGTTTTGTTCAACTATCCTGTCAAGGTCTCTATTGATAGGGGTAGAGAGAGGTCGATCATGCTTCTTTTTGAAGGGAGAAGCATTGAGGACTTCGTTGGAATGAGGGATCTTTATTCCTTCCAGAAGAGGGGTAACAGATTCAATTATCTTGTTACTTTGGGTATACCATTTATTAATGATAACATTGAGAGACTCATTTTGATTTTCCATTCTTCCGGTGAGTTCAAACCATCTGAAGAATTCTATATCACAGCGGAGTCTCTTCATATCGGCTAGCCATAGCCGACCAAACTCTTTTTGTTGCTCCTTAGAGTAGGTACTGGTATACCATTTTCTTTTTAGAGCATCTTGGGGTTGGTACCATCGAGCTTCGAGAGCCTTAAGGTCAGGTTTGTATTCCTCGTCACTTTTGATAACGAGAAGGCTAGGATCAGTCCTGATTTTTTGACGGGATACGGAAGGGGGAGGTTCCATATCTGAGGCTGTAGGACTGCCCGGGTTGTAGAGATTCTCAGGTTCTAAGGGTTCATGGACCCTGGTGGGTTCCTGATAATAAACCTTAGGGATTGGACCAGAGAAGTCGACTCCTCTGACTTTGCCCTTGTTATTGTCGTGATCATCATCACTTTCCTCCCGAGTTTTGGAGGTAGAACCGTGACGCGAGACAGACCTTCGGAAAGAACTGCGGGGAGTGTCGAAGCCTAGGAACTTTAAATCAATCGAGCCATCAGGATGTTGAATAACTCGTTGTATTTGAGACTTTTCGGGATACGACCGAATAGGTTGTGTGATGGCATCAAAGTGCCATTCATTATTATGGATGACCTCTTCCCAAACCAAAGGTTTAGGGACAAAGACATTGGATCGGTCTTTGTTGGCTTCCATAAGGGTGGTAACTCCCCTAGGGCTAGTGAATCTAGCTTGGGGTGCTAAAGTGGTACCCATTAGTCGATAGTATACTCTGTATATTATCGCAATTTCTCTCGTATTAGCTTTACTATTCATGTTTTTTGTCTTAACATTAAGTGTTAAAACATCCATGATGTTAGGATCATTAATATCAACAGAGAAATTAGGGTAACAATTAAAGTATACCGGGCCATCGGCTAGGTTACTTTGGATTACGCCTAAGAGAGAATCGTCAAAATTTAATAGACGAGCATCTCTTAATATAGCACAGACAGGGATGTCGAGACCCTGTCGAAAGAGTGGCTTAATTGCCACCTGAACAAGTCCGATATGCAGATAATGAAACTGACTCTGGTATCAGAGCCATGACGGCAGATTGCGTACCTAGCATGAGCAGCTAAGTACACAATCTTTCTAGAGCATGGAAAAGCTAATTTTAATCTAAGTAATTTAAGATTTTATCATCTAATTTTATACTTTTATAAAATTATTTTACCATATCTTGTCTTATAATGGATTCTTAATGCAAGTTCGGGGTTTCTATTTACTGATTTAAGTGTTTAACAGAACCGATTAATCTCCGGTGAAGACGTTGGTCAGCCTGAAAAGTAGGTCGTAAGCTTAGGAGAAGCGTGTTAGACCTTGTTTGGTGGTCCCGTCACTGAGAAAACACTTAGCTGTCTATAGTGTAATGCCATTAAAACTTGTTAAGATTCCATAAGCCTCTGATGTGTTGATATAATTTGATATAAGTAAAATCTTAGATGATACTTGTCTTCTGTTTTCTTAGGATAAAATTGCTTGCTTTTCCTATCAGTCTCTAGACAGTTTTTCTACCATGAATTCGAACGTTCATACCAAAAATACTGTTAACCTTTCTTCCAAAGCAACCCAGATTGCTAATATCGAAAACAATCTTCAAAACTGGAGTATTCCAGAAGAATCTTTCAGTACGATTTACCAAATCGGACATCACCTTTGCAAAACAACAGAAGATCGTCCGCAAATCCAAGTTG
>NW_025858868.1:0-1308 GCF_002878395.1 Capsicum annuum
GGTTTGTGACTTAGTTACTTCAAAATGGTTAAGTGTATGGACTATAAAGGGGATTTTGTGTTTTGAATGTGGTTTGGTTTTGATACTTATTTACTTGAAAATGGTTAAGTGTAGGGACTTTAAAGGGGATTTTTTGTTTTTAATGTTTTTTGGTTGGTGACTTAGTTACTTGAAAATGGGTAAGTGTAAGGACTTCAATTGAGATTTTGTGTATTGAATGTGGTTTGGTTGGTGACTTAGTCACTTGAAAATTTTTAAGTGTAGGAACTTTAAAGGGAATTTTTTGTGGTGAATGTGGTTCGTTGGTGACTTAGTTACTCAAATGGTTAAGTGTAGGGACTTTAAAGGGGATTTTGAATTTTGAATGTGGTTTGGTTGTTGACTTAATCACTTGAAAATGGTTAAGTGTAGGGTCTTTAATGGGGATTTTGGGTTTTGAATGTGGTTTGGTTTTTATACTTAGTCACTTGAAAATTGTTAAGGATAGGGACTTTAAAGGAGATTTTGTGTTTTAAATGTGGTTTTGTTTTGACACATAGTCACTTGAAAATGGTTAAGTATAGGGACTTTAAAGGGGATTTATTTTTTTGAATCTGGTTTTATTTGATACTTAGTAACTAGAAAATGGTTAAGCATTGGGGCTTTTACAAGGATTTTTTGTTTTGAATTTGGTTTGGTTAGTGACTTAGTTACTTGAAAATGGTTAAGTGTTGGGACTTTAAAGGGGATTTTGTGTTCTGAATATGATTTGGTTGGTGACTTTGTTACTTGAAACTGATAATTATAGCGACATTAAAGAGATTTTGTGTTTTGAATTCGGTTTTGTTTTGATAGGTAGTCACCTGAAAATTGTTAAGTGTAGGGACTTTAAAGGGATTTTTTTGAATGTTGTTTTATTTTGATATTTAGTTATTTGAAAATGATTAAGTTTGGGGACTTTAAAGACGACTTTTAGTTTTGAATGTGGTTTGGTTGGTGACTTAGTTACATGAAAATGGTTAAGTGTAGGGACTTTAAAGGGGATTTAGTGTGTTTAATGTGGTTTGGTTGGTGACTTAGTTACATGAAACTTATAAATGTAGGGACTTTAAAGAAAATTTTATGACTTGAATGTGGTCTTGTTTTGATACTTAGTCACTTGAAAATGGTTAAGAGTAGGGACTTTAAAGGAATTTTGCGTATTTAATGGTGTTTGGTTAGTGACTTAGTCACTTGAAAATGGTAAAAAGTAGGGGATTTAATGGGGATTTTTTGAGTTGAATGTGGTTTGGTTTGTGACTTAGTTACTTCAAAATGGTTAAGTGTATG
>NW_025858869.1:0-25231 GCF_002878395.1 Capsicum annuum
AGTCACAGGTTGATGGGAAGTCTAAGTACCGAGAAACATAAGCTAAGGAGCATGGCGAGAACTAAGTGTGGGGTCCCCGGACCCTCTTGATGTATAAAGATGCTACTAGCTTGGCCTAGAGGCCTTGAGAAGTATTTCTATGTCTACTTTTAAAGTATACTTTGGGGACAAATATAGGTTTACTATTTTTCGCTAACTAATGTGTTTTTTGCCTTTATAAATTTATTAGACGTTGTTGTGTGTTGCGTTATATATTCTCACTTTAATTTGTGTTACCTAATATTTAATATATAATCATATTCTATCTTTATCTCATTTTTTATAGTAGATTTACCTGTACCCTACTTATATTATAGGTTTAAAATTGTTGATGTATGACATTATGTAACGATAGAATATGATGCAATCTATTTTTAATGTTATAGAAAAGTGATAACGTTTTCTCTCCTTAACATTTATGTAATTTTTGTTATAAATTTCACTGTTTACTTCAAAGCATTTTGATTCGATTCGTATATGCCACAATATTTAAGGTTCAAAGCATTTTGATTCGATTCGTATATGCCACAATATTTAAGGGGCAAATCAGTTAGGCTCCTTGCCTCCATTCTTGCTTGTTTTGATAGGAAATATAATACCCATTGATCATATACGGACTTAACGTGGATCAGGTTGTGATAATACATATAGAATTTATTTTAATATCAATTATTGTTTTTAATAATTTTGATATATATATATATAATATTTTATTTATTAATGCGAGACACACATGCAAAGCACGTACTCTAACCTAATTATTAATAAAATATGAGAAAAACATACTGTAGATTAAAACAGATAGGTAGGATACATGCTTAGTAAATACACTCAAAACTTCATGAATGGTTTTCCTTCTACTTCATGAAGAACTCATTGACACTATGAATAAGAGCTGAATGTTCTCAAAATTATTGCCTCCTCTCACATTTTATTGTATCTTGTAGGTAAATTAGTTAAGTTGGGTAATTTTAATAGTTTTTAAAAATTGGAGGTATAAAATTGTATTTGAAAAGGTATTTTCAAAAGTTTTCTAAAAGAATCCATTGGTCTTCTTCACATAGATGCTATGGTCTTCTTCAATCATGGTGACATAAAATGAAATTACTTCCTTATGACATCTTAGGTACCACTGCCTTAAAGACTATTTTAGGTCATATATTGATCTATTTAATTTATAAACCTTCTTTTCTCAGACCTTTAACAACAAAACCTGCAGGTTGTTTCATGTAGATTTTCTAATTTAGTTCTCTATTGAGAAAAGCAATCTTTATGTCTATTTAGTGTAATTCTAAATCTAAACGTGTAACAATAGTAAAATATAAGCAAATATAGGTAAATTTCACAACTGCTGAAAATTTTTTCTCATAATCTATTTCAGCTTCTTGAGTAAAACCATTTGCCACCAATCATGCTTTGTGTCTTTCTATTGACCGATCTGATTTGCGTTTAATTTTAAGAATTCCCTTGTTCCTAATAACTCTTTGCCCAGAAGGTAGGTCAATTAGATCCCAGACTTTATTGATTTTTATGGACTCTAATGCCAAGCAATGAGAAGAAGGTATAATAGAATAGAGAAAGCTAAAGAATGGGAGGGTTAAAAGAACAGGCCAGAGAAATTAAATAAGTTAACAATTTTATTATAGACAATGAGAGTTTGCATAGCAATTTCAATCTCCTCGGATAAGGATAACTTGAGGCGAGCAGCCAGTCTCAAACCACACAAGATCCTTGCTGAGAGACAAAGAAAATTCAGGATCAGTTGCATCAAAAATTAAAAAGAACACATTGGGTAAATTCATGCGACTCATGTTCTATTTTTCAATTCAACAGCCCTACTACCTCCTCCTCAACTTTTAGAAATGCATACTCTAACTAGTAAACCTCTGAAAATAATTTTCATGTTAATTCGACATAAAGAATGATGTTGAGTTGGTTTACAATAGATAGATATAGTCGATGGGATAGTGTTTTTAAAGTACATATAGTATTTTTTTTATAAGTGATGGAATGAAGAATATGATGTGTTCCATCAAAACCTTTCACCTAACTCTTTAACTCACCGCGTTACCTCCAAGTTTATGCCTAATAGCAGATTAACCTCCCCCAATCCACAAGCATACTAGCTAGCAGAATTGGTTTCCGTCACAGATTCATACAGTGGACCATGGCATGTGTTACCTCAGTCTTATATTATTGGTGCTAAATGGAGCATTGACAAAGCCTTTTCATGGGTAGAAAGGAATTAAACAAGGGAACCATTTATCACCCTACCTCTTTATTATTTCTATGAGAGTACCTGGAAAGAGAGCTGAGTATGTTGGATACTAATCCAGATTTTAAGTATCATCCCAAGTGCAAGAAACTTGGTGCTACGCATATATGTTTTTGCAAGCGACCTCCTAATCTTTTGTAAAGCTGATCTAGTCTCTATTGGCATGTTTCAATCTACTTTTCATAAGTTCTCTTGGGCATCAGTCTATCAGCCAACAATGATAAGAGCTCAATATACATATCTGGGGTTAAGAATTCTATCAACTAGTAAATCTTGCAGTCTTTCGGACATATAAAAGGGAGTTTACCATTAAAATACTTGGGAGTACCCTTATTGTCTAGGAAGATATTTATTAATCAGTGTTTGCCTCTAGTTGAGAAGATATTGGACAGAATGAATTGTTGGTCAGCAAAACTACTATCTTATGAAGGAATAAAGTAGTTATAGAGGTATTTTGTGTTTGGAATTCAATTGTACTGGAGCCATATAGTCATACTCCCTAAGAGCAGCATGAATCAATAACTGTTGTAGAGTGGAAAAAGTACAGAAAGCTGATGAAGAAGTGAAGCCTAAAGCTGACGAACCAGCTCCAACAATAGTGGAAGACATAAAGAAAGCTGATGAAGAAAAGATGCCGACGATTAAAGAACCTCTAGCAACTATAATATAAGAGGTAAAGAAAAGCATCGAGGAAGAGAAGCCAGTTGCTAATGAAGCATTGACCCCAATAACTGAAGAGGTAAAAAAGGTTGACGAACCACCAGCACCTTCACCAGCCACAACTAACGATGAAGAGATGCCATAAGCTGAGGAAAGCATACTTGCTACTCCAGCAAAATCAAAAGAAAAGATAGCAGACAAGAAAATTGAGCCTCCTACTGTCGAAGAAGTTAAGAAATAAGATGAAATACCTGCATTGGATGTCACTAGCAAAGATATTCCAAAATTAGCCAAGGAACCTACCCCTGAACCAGAAGCTCAAAGTATTTCTGATTAAGTTGCTGATATTACCAAAAGTGAACCAGAGGTCCAACCAGAGGCTGGAAAGGTTGAAACTTTAGACAAAGAATCCAATAGAGCCTGCTGAGGAAAAGTCTGAGTAGCAGGCAACAACAGTTGACATTGTGGAAACATTTGAGGCTGTTGAGAAAAATAAAGAGCAAGTACATTTAGAGGCCAGTGAACAGCAAAAAGCTAAAGAGGCAGAAGTCCTGAAAGCAGAACCGAAGGAAGAAGCTTCAGAACCAGTTCCCATTGTAGAGGAAAAGCTAACTGAAGCTACTGAAAAAATGAACAAGAATATGATAATAAACACTCAGTCGTTATGGCTTGTTGATCTTTGTCTAATTTTACAGTTTCTTCTCTATTTTGAAGATTCCTTACTTGAGACCTGCCGAATACAAGAGGTTCAGATTACCTAGAAATAGGACAGTCAATCGTGCTTATGGTGGTGTGTTGTTAGAAAGTGATAAACATGAAAGGTATATTTGTGGTGTGCTAGAGTGTTCTCTTAATCGTTAAAACAAAATTTAGTGTTCTTCAAACTCACGAGATGTTGCCTTGAACAGGATCATAAGAGCCTTTTTGGTTGAACAACAAAAGATTATGAAGAAGGTTTTAAAGATCCAGAAAGCCAAGGAAAACCATGCAGCCAAGAGCTAAGCTTTTAATCCTTGATGATGGATTGAGAGGAATTTTTGATACCGCAGGCTACTAAAATACCCCTAGCCGATGTTAGTTAAGCAACAACAATTGCAAATTTGCTAATGTAAGCATGTGATCAACAGCTCTACCTTAATAGCAGTCTAGTTACGCCTCTTCTACTACTATCTATACAAGCAACATGCACTCGCTCCATTGCAAAAGAGATGACATGACTCAATCTTCACAAAAGAAATAAGCAATTTTTCTCTACACTATGCAAGATAACCTAATGAAACCAGATTGGGATGAAAACTGACAGAGACGCAATGATCTGTTTGTTATGATAATGAAAGATCAACGTAGAGAGTGAAAGAACATGTAACAATGAGCTACCCATATGAGAAAACAAGAAAATAATTGTAGCTTGTCCTATAATATAGAATACCAAATAGAACAATAACACAAATATAAGCAACCAAGATTTCTCAATGATTTGTTTGCTCTGTGTTACATGTTTCAGCTACCAGAAATTCCACATTATGCCACAAAAAGTGTCCTGGGTTATTATTTAAATAGGACTTGTATGAATCCCAGTAGGGGACTAACTATAAGTTGTCAATCAAGCAACCAATAATGAATTATGAACGACACAGATCACCACATAAGGTCAGGATACACCAAATACAAAATAAATGACTAACTACCAAACTATGAACAAGCAAAGCTACCAAACATATGGAGTCCAAACATTACTTTTCTACTACTAAAACAATCAGAATAAATCCAAAATATCAAACTGACCTAGAAAGATGGATACAAACTGGAGTTGATTCACTTACAGATTCAGGATAAAAGATCAACAACAACAGCTACTGTTCAATTCCAAACAAGTTGGGATAGGATGTATGAATTTGAGTGTGAAGTCACAAAAAATATTCTTTTTTAATACTGAATCAGATCATTTTTTAAAAAAATATTCTTACTAGATTAACTTTACTTGACCCCTGAAACTAATATCAAAATGCATTATGAACTCAACTAAGTGTTCAGTACTCAGATTATACACCAAAAATAGGTGGAGATTACTTTAGTAATGATCAAAGATTTATTGATAAATTATCAGGATGGAATTTAAGAAAAATAAAAATAGAGCATCAAAATTATGATCTCGATAGATCTCACCAACTAAGATGGAATTCACCAAACTTGAACCAAAACTCCCCTCTTAAAATGTCCACTTTGGCAATCCAAGCACCTTCTAAATCGCTCCTAACGTCAAGAAAATGTTCGTTAATGGAGGTAAAAACTTAATCACGCTTGGTACCAGAAAATGAAAACTATAAGTTTGATCTCTACCATCGAGGCTGTCAACCAGAACATGAAAACTCTAAAAAAACAACTATAGGAAGCACTTAACTGGAAATATCAATGTTGATAGACTAAACAGTCATGTGATCTTAGGATTTACACTAATGATCCCTCCATTAAATACTCAAAATTGTGTAGCAGTTGCACAAAATAAATAGAAAAAAAATATAGCAAGGAAGCTAGAGTAACTAGACAAGAGAATAAAAGCAAACATAACAAATTATAACGAAATTTAGCATCAGAAAAAGGGACAGTAATATAATAACATCAAATAATGTGATAACCGTAGCAAAGAACAACATGTATGAAATAGAAATCAAAGGACAAAAACTACGAAATTAGTACTAATTCTATTGGAATGCACAATGACAAACACTCGACTGCTTACTAACTTTCTACCTTAATCACCTCGCAAAACCCTACCTAAGATAACTAATTTATAAGATGATACATGCTTAACACACACATAGTGTAAACAAGAGTTGAAAATAAGATAGGTTATCTGCTACATACACCGAATTAAAATACGTCGATTATACAAACACATTTATGGAGATTAAAGTGCTTACGAAGGACTTCTTCAAAAGTAAATATGTTATAAGGATTAGTATCAAGCATTACTTTGACAAGGTCCTTAGCTTCATCAGATACTCTTGGCCATGGATATCTGTTAAAATCTATTGTTCCCTTCACTATTGCATGTGAAATCCCTTCTCCAGTTTCTATTCTAATCACACCCCATAAATCGAGGAAACACCACTAGACTATTCATAAACTCAATTAGTAAATCACTACAAGGAAATAATAAAGACTTTTAATTGTAACTTACCTGTCCAAAAAGGGGGAACACCACATAACAAAATGTAAAAGTATAACGCCAACGCTCTAAACATCAACTTCTTGTCCATAATTTCGTCTAAGAACTTCCAGAGCCATGTAATATGGACTTCCTACTATTTCACCAAATCTATGACCTAACCACGAATAAATAAATAAGTTTGAGTAACCAAACATAGTATATATTACCGTGATAGTGTGATGATGTATATATAACTTAAGTTCAACACAAATAAACAGGAATGATCACAAAGACAAATTGAAACAATATAGTATATAATGTAGGATATGATCTCTTAAATTCCAAAGACTTACCAGGTTCAAATAAAATAGAAAGACCAAAACCAATGGCCTTTAGTTGAGCATTTTCAGTTGCATTGTCATATAAAAAGTTCTCAGGTTTGAGGTCTCGATGAATTACTCCATGCTTGAGGCATACCTATCACCAGATGTAAATGATTTTGTTTAGAATTTGCAAGTTAACTATGCAATCAATTGTCTATAAGTTATATATATCGTCATTGTAAGGGATTACATATATTTCCTGGACAACATCAAGAATAGTTTTGGTAACAAGATAGTTTGTGATTGTATTTTTGTCCGGTTGGGGCTTGCTTTTCTATGGTGGATACAAGTTATTCACTGGAGGTAAGAAGAACAAAGAAGAGGTACTTTTCTGTTCTACTGAAAGTGCAAATAGTGCTATATATTTACTTATGACAAACTATTTTAGGAAACTGAGATTGATCATATCTGTTATAGGAAATGTTTTTCAATAGATTGCAATCTAGTTAGAATCTAAATCAAAACTAGGTTGCGACTGAGAAGAGGGTGTTGTGTAAATTCAATGGCCGTTTAAAACATTAAAAGGTTACCTGGAAGCGTCTGCGCAACATAGCATGTGATCATAAAGAGTCAGCACTGCCTAATTGCATCAATAGGGCTTTTGTAGTAGAAAATTCTTCACATAAAGATCATAAAGAGTCAATTATAAGTGATAAGTGTTGAATCCTGTTAAACGAATGTATATGTGATAGAGGACATCTTCTTTATTGATGTTGTAGCTAAGAAGTTAGTAAATGTTCTAATCCATCTTCACTATCTACAGAAAAATGACTTTACCTAGAACGTAGACACTAACATTTCTCTGTCTTCTTAATTCCACTTATCCTAATATATCTAAAATTTGCCATTATCTTTATTTGTGAGGAAATAAAAGAGATTTTTGATTTATCCGCCATCTCAGTTCAGATTCCTTCTAAGTTAGTACTCCTTCCTCCGAGAAGCACATTTGGGAAACTTCTCACATATGGCTTTCAAAATGTATTACCCTTTCAATGAGTAACTATGGACAATATATTCAGCGTGATGAACGGTTTAGGTCATCACGCTAAATTTTACTTTGTTAGACTCTATCGCAAGAAACGAATTAATGAAGTCCTCCCGGCTGACACTACAAATGGCATTCTGCTATGAACTATGACAATCATATGTACAGCTAAAGAGTTCCTACAACCTGAAATCTCTATTGTACTCTACTTATCAGATCAAGTATCTATTGCCAATTCAACTCAGGAAATGTTAAAAAGACGTGAATAAAGAATAGAACAACATACCAGCAATTCTTATAAGTAGCACATTGCAGGAAACAAGCATGAAAGAGCCCTAGGAATTAGCAGTAAAAGACAACAGCTCACTCAATTTACCCTCCATTAAGAAACTCGAATTAACCCACAATTAAAAAACTCTCATAATTAACGCACTAAAACTCCTACCATCACTATATTCTAGGTTCTAGGTTGATATGCTAACTAAGTTGAGTTGAGTTGAGTTGAGTTGAGCAAGAAATTTGACAATTTTGGGCAAATATCTTCAATAGATCGATGGATTTGAGAAGATATTTGGGCAAGGAGCTGAAAGGGTTTTGTGAGTTTGTGATCTGTGAGATATTTGAGAAAAAGATAATATATTTGTTAAATATTTACTGTTCTTATTTATTTATTTTTCCATTATAAATAGAGGGAAGAGTAAAATATTTTGGAGGGAGTGTGAAAAAATTTAATGAAAATTTAGGCCATATTTCTAGAATGTGGTCTTTTGAATTATAATAATACTACACTTAAAAGTATAGTCATATGTGTAAATAAGTGTTGTCAATTCTATAGTGATTTGGCAACACTTATAAGTGTGGCCTGTATCATTAAAGACCACGTTTTCTAAGTGTTGTCAAAAATAATGTGGTCAGAAGCTAAAAACTCAAGCTACAGTTTAAAAGTGTGGTCTTAAATGGTAAAGGCCACACTTTAAAAGCGTGGTCCAAATTTAATGTCGCCAAAAGACAAAAATGTTGTATACATTCATTAGATCACAGGTATCAGAATGGATTAATTGCAGTCTAAATTTAGCTTTTTTAGCCTTCCCAAATGATTTACGTTTAACTTTTTCCGCAAGATAATTTTCATAAGTTTGCATATTAATTTTGGAGATAAAATCTAGATGTTCTTCCTATGCCAATCTATTCATTCGATCTTGATCTATGTGACTCAATCTAACATGCATGTAAGTATATCAACATCATTATTACTAGAATGATATGACATCACACAACAGCCAACATAATAGTCATAAGTTGGAGAATTACAATTTAAAATAACAAAGCGATTATAACGATGTCTAATACAGGTGAAAGTATCTCATGACCAAGATTTAGCTATGAAGAGGAATATTGTGATCCCCCATGAGAAGATTGGAAGAATGAAGATTGCTCTATGTGGAGATTTGGGCTTTGGGTTACTTTTGGGCCCAATCAGCATTTAGGATCACTTTTGGGCTCAAATTGTAATAAATGGACTTTGGCCTATAAATAGCTAGAACTCTTTTCATTTTAGAATTGGTTGATTTTGGATGAATGTATGCACTTGCGAGTGTTTTATTGAAGCTTGTTGAGAGCTTTATTGATTTGTGAGAAACGTGGGTTGCTCGGGAATCCATTTCCATGAGGTCCTCGTAAGAGATTGGTATTTATTGATAATTAATAGGAAAGTTGTTAGGTTTAATATATCCTTTGGTTGTCCTCTCTTCATCGATTCAATCTATCTATCCTTCTATCTCTTTATCTTTATATTTTACTTTTCATTGTTCTTTGTGTTTGTGTTTTTGTATTTCTTTTAGTTTTGTCTTCATAGTTTTTATCTCATATCATTTGATATCAGAACCAAGCTTGATTTCGTTCCCACGAAGTCAATCTTGGATCTATTTGTGTTGAAAAATTAAAATCCCCAAAAAATTCACTGTTCACATTTTTTTAGGTCAAATTTTGAGTTTTTAATTTTGTATTTTTCTCATGTTTCTTGTATTAGATTTGTGTTCTCTATCATTATAGGAGTCTGGATTTTAAATTTGAACTTAATTGGAGTCATATTGAGTGAGCTACCATTAGGGTTGTGCATCGGTCGGTTCGGTTCGATTTTGTGTTATTGATTTGGTTTATCGGTATTTGGTTTTTAAATATGTAAACCAATAACCAACCAATAAGATATTTTCTTATCGGTTTTGGTTTATCGGTTTTTAATCCTTAACGGTTCGATTTTTGGTTTAACCAATAAGAAAATACTCATAAAATAGAAATAGCAACAACTAACATAAAAAAATGCAATCTTAGTTACCGCAAAAATCCTACGCAATGCACTTTAGTTTACAAGAATCTTCAAACTTGAACTGACTGTTCGGAAAAAAACTAGATCCTAATTGTTGGAAGCTACTAAATGCTTCAAGCTTTCTAATACGATAATACCCGAGATTTATATTGTTCCTTTGTTGCGCTGAATAGGTTAATACTTTGTGAATCACTGAATTGTGAATAAATAGTGCATATAATATATATATATATATATATATATATATATATATATATATATATATATGTATGTATGTATGTATATATATATATGTATGTGTGTATATATATATATATGTATGTATATATATATATGTATGTATATATATATATATAACATAAATAGGGATAAAATAATAACTTAGTGTATCCTTAATGGGTTATTGGTTAAATCGATAACCCAATAAGCTAAAACCGAAACCAAACCATTTATCCAATAAAATTTTTTATAAAACCAATAAAAAACCATTAACCCGATAACATTATTATCGGTTCGGTTTATCGGTCGGTTCGATTTTTGCACACCCCTAGCTACCATTGTTAAGAGCTTGAAATTGAAGAAAAGTGAAGTGGGTTGAAAAATCTCAAGAAATTGGTTAATAATTTGGGCAAATTGATGTTTAGAATGAGTTTAGAACTTTTAAAGGTGCTTACGTTTGAAATTTCAACTCATTCTGAGCTTGGGAGAAGAAGATAGTGTTCTTGATGTTCTTGGAGAAATTCAACTTCAAGCTGAAATTTATCAAAAAAAGGGGTGTTTGATCCAAAAAGAAGGAAGAAAAGTAGTGAAATAGTGTTTGTATTTAGATGATCAAAAAGAAGGAAGAAAAGTAGTGAAATAGTGTTTGTATTTAGGCATCTAAGGATATTCCAAAAGAGAGTATAAAAGGGGTACCATTAAGAGTCTACCATTCAAAGACCAAGGGGCGGGCCACTTGCGCCTGAGGTGCGCAGCACCTGCGCCCAAGCTGTGGCCACACCCCAAAATAATGAGCAAGGTCCAAGGCTGCGTCCAAGGTGCATTGCAACTGTGCCCCACTTGCTGAAGCAGGCTAGCTAACATGGATAGCCCTTCCAAATGCAGCTCCAAAAGTGGACAACCTCCCCTTCTAACACGGATCATCCCAAATGCATATCAACACTTCTCCAACACAAATTCAAGTTTCCAAATGCATATCAACACTTCTCTAACACCAACTCAAGTTCTCAAACGCATCTCAACACTTTAGAAACTCTATCTCTCAAGGTTTGATTCTTAGTTTCAATTTCTTGATTCTTAAACTTCTTTCTTTGATTCTTAACACTAATTAACAACTAATACTTAATCTACTTAGTTGTTTAATTAGTTCTTGTTCATTCTTCTTTTTGTGTTTTAATTCCTTGTGTTTTTCTTTCTTTTACCTTTTGTTTCTTAGTTTAACTCTGGAATTCAAGTCCTTACTTCTTGTTTGAGTCATTTATTCTTCTCTCAACTAGAATCCATTAACATTCAAGTATTTTATGGCCTAATCGAGTCAAGATCAACTATAAGAAATCAAGACCAACAAGTTGAGCTAAATTGTGACCAATCAAATACTTGGATTGAGAGGATTGATTTTACTAATGTTGACCTCGTTTGTTTGTTGTGTTAAGTATCTTATTGATAGGTATCATGGAACCGGGAGATGAGATCTAACCTACTTCAAGTGGAGAAAGCTTTGACACGTTGGTTGAGGCAATCATGGGGATGTGCCAAGATATGAATATGATGAGGGGGGATATAACAAATAGAATGAGAAGTTATCCAATATAGAAGGGAGAATGACGAATCCAGATAGAAGGATGGTGAGTATGCAAGGGAATCTTAATTCTTCCAATACTACTCCCCACAATATTCACCAAGCATCCTTAAGTGTTCAAGTCTAAGAGACTTTGACTGCCATCTCTCCTAGAACTCTCCACCATATGGTCTATCCTTCTCCACAAGTAAGTGCCTCTTTACTTACTACCATTACTACTATCGACCAAACTCCATAATATGTAGCCCGACCACTATAATACAATCAACAAACGTCCCAAGATCTATAAATTCTCACTTTACCCTATCAAACACCACAAAATCAAGTTCCAAACTACCAAATTCCCCAAGGATTAAAACCATAAGGCCTCAATCCACCCTACTACCCATAAGTACCCCAAATCCAAATACTACACAACCAAAAACAACCAAATCCGAACCCACCCTACCAAGCTCCATTAACCAGATACCACCAAACCTAATACCACCAAACTAAGATATTAGAGTTCAAGGAGAGTTTGTAAGACAAGTAGAAGGAGGTTATGGATATGGTGTAGAAGGGCATGGCCCAAAAGACCAATGTGGTTATGGAGGTCGTGATATGGGCCTCAATTTTATCAAGGTCACTCTTCCTAGATTTCATGGAGGTAGTGACCCCAAAGGGTACCTAAAGTGTGAGTCGCAATGTGATAGAATCTTTCAAGCTAATTATTTGCCAAATGTTAAGAAGACGACCTATGTCGTTACTCAATTTGAGGGATATTCTTTGACTTGGTGGGAATCGGCTACAAGAATGCAAGGGATTCTTCATGGAGGTCATTATCCACTATGGGATGTAATGAAGGCCCCTATGAGAGCCAAGTATGTACCAGAGAGATATAGACAAGGGTTTCTTGCTAAGTTATACAATTTGATAGAAGAATACAAGAGTGTTGAATCTTACTTTGATGAATTTCAAAATCTACTCTTGAAGTTTGATTACAACGAGGATGAAAAGCACACCAAGATCCGGTTTAAGGTAGGATTGAATTAAGAAATTACCTCTTGAATGTTAATACATAAGTTTGCCTAAATATAAGATCTTTTAGAAATGGCTATTTATGTTGAGAGAGATATCAAGTTGGAGAAGGAGGTAACTAAGCCTAAGGTAGAGAATCAAATGTCTTCCAATTGAAGTCAAAGTTCCAAATTCAAGAAGACTTTTGAGAAGAAGACCATTGAGAAAAGTGCTCCAAAGTATCCCTCTAGAGAAGGAGGTAATCGTAATCTTAAGGGTACTCAATGCTTTAAATATCAAGGATAGGGTCATCGAATGAGTGAGTGTCCAACACGAAGAACCATCATACTTCGAGGTGGTGATCCATACTACAAAGATAAAGTGGATCAAGAAGAAAGAGTTGATGATCTTGATGAGAATGTGGAGGATGTGAATCCATGGGACGGGGATATTTTCATTCCAAATATGCTAGCCAACAAGGTGCCAATGAAGGAGGTTTGGCCTCAAGAAGGTGAGTTTAGCATTCCACTTTACTTGGCTACATATGTTATGCTCCTTCCTACTTCTAAGAACTCCCTGAAATTCCTTTATCTTGAACATTATGAACTCTTGAATTTGAGGACAAATTCTATTTAATAAGAAGGGGATGATACAATTAAAAATGCCTCATGGACAAGATTTAGAGATGAAGAGGAATTTTGTGATCCCCCATGAGAATATTAGAAGAATAAAGATTGCTCTATGTGGAGTTTTGGGCTTTGAATCACTTTTGGGCCCAACTAGCATTTAGGGTCACTTTTGGGCTCAAGTTGTAATAAATGGCCTTTGGCCTATAAATATCTATGACTCTTTTTATTTTAGACTTGGTTGATTTTGGATAAATGTATGCGTTTGCGAGTGTTTTACTAAAGCTTGTTGGGAGCTTTATTGATTTGTGTGAAACATGAGTTGCTCAAAAATCCATTCTCGTGAGGTCCTATTAAGAGGTTGATGTTTATTGGTAATTTATAGGAAGGTCGTTGGGTTTAATATACCCTTTGGTTGTCCTCTCTTTATCGATTTGTGTCAGCCAATATATCTTTCTATCTCTTTATCTTAATAGTTTACTTTTCTTTATTTTGTTTCATTGTTTCCTTGTGTTTGTGTTTTTGTATTTGTTTTGTTTTCATCGTTGTAGTTTTTATCTCATGTCTATTTCTAAAATCATAAAAAAATATTATCTTGAGTTATTCTTACACCATTGTGATTAAGAAATAAATCAAAATTGACATCTAAAAGAACAGACACAGATACTATGTTTCGTCGAATCTCTGAAGCATATAGGTTGTCATACAACATCAAGATCGGCCTAAATGCAAGTATACTTTACAAGTGTCAATTCCTTTGACTTCAAGTCTTGCATTATTTCCTACTAATCCACCTTGATCTAGGTGAAACTCGACTGAAATCCACAAACGATTTTTGATCTCGACTTACATAATTGGTGGCTCCTGAGTCTACAATACACATAGGATAAGATTCAGTTAATAAAACAGAGCTAGAAACATGTATCACTTAGAGATGCATTTAGAAATGCTATATTTTTTTGCTCGGGATAATCACAAGCAAAATGTCCCAGAACTTTGAAATTGTAGCACTTCATCTTACATTTGTCTTTCTTCTTGAAAAATCCTTTTTCCTTCTTAGAATTTGGCTTGTTCTTTTTCTTAGAGGGGTCTTCTTCGGTCTTCTTACCCTTTCTTTTTTTGCAATTTATCTTGTGTTTGAATCCTGAACACTTCTTACCACTTGGTTCTGTTACAAAGGCATTAGAAACAGCTTTAGAAGTACCAAGTTGCTCGTCTTCAAGTTCAACATGATAGAAAACATCAAAAAAAGTTTTGATGCTATCATTGTGGGTTAAGTTAACCTTCAAATGTTCCCAACCCTGAACCTATTGCTCATCCGAGAGAAGATGACCAATATTTTTAGTTCAACTATCATATTTGACATCACCTTTGATATTCTAATTATGATACTTCTTGGAAGTGTGAAACTTGATAGTCAGTTGTCTAAGGCAGGTGATTGAAGTACCCCATATGTTCCTCGAAATTGTACCTATATGGTATGAACAGTAGAAAATTCCTCACACTCATTAGTGAGGTCATCAACTACAAAACTAATAATAGTACCATGTGCAATGGAATCAACCTGTTTCCAAGTTTTAAAAGCTTTAAGGTCTTTTCTGTATTATGAAGTGTTATCCTTTTCGGGTTGACTTAAAACATGGTTAATACCTTCAAGAGAATTTTGTTCTTCCAGTAATACCATATTCTACAATTGAAGATTTCATAATTGTCACCATTTAGTTTTTCTCCTTTGTTCAAGTCGGCAATTATACTTTTTGATGTCATGTCTGTTATTAAGAGACAATCCCGCAAATATATTTTTATCAATTATGCATGCTACTACCACGTATAAGGAAATTAATTCATATAAAGATTTCATGTTTAGTGTAAAATTGAAAGGATACGAAAGAATTCGATCATCATCTGCGAACTAAATATTTGACAAAAATTAGAAGTTAATTTCTTAATGTGTATTTTAGTGATAGCTTTCAATTAAGTATTAGTACATTTAAATAAATAAATAAAATTTATATAAAAAAAAAAAAGAGAAACAACTTAATTTATATAGTAAAATTAACAAACAACTTCAAGCTACAAGACAATTTAAAGATAAAAATTCCCCCACATGATTTCAAGACAACGTATATACACCCTAAAAGGCTAGCTAGGCCAAACCTCGTGATAAACATTAATTAATTTCTCTCTCCAATAATCACAAAGAGAGTCTACTAAAATTGCTAAAGCCTCCCAATCCGAGATTTCAACATAGTTTTTCAGTTCTACATGCTTTAATTGAAAAATAAAATAAAATTAACAACTGAAATACTATGGGACATCTTAAAAACTTAAACTCTCTTAGTTTCTTCTTTTTTTTCCTTTGTATAGCGTTCTCATTTTGTAGCTTATTGTATCTCCCTTGGAATTCCATTTCTCGTGATCTCATACTACCAAAACATATATACACCCTAAAAGGCTAGCTAGGCCAAACCTCGTGATAAACATTAATTAATTTCTCTCTCCAATAATCACGAAGAGAGTCTACTAAAATTGCTAAAGCCTCCCAATCCGAGATTTCAACATAGTTTTTCAGTTCTACATGCTTTAATTGAAAAATAAAATAAAACTAGTAACTGAAATACTATGGGACATCTTAAAAATTTGAACTCTCTTAGTTTCTTCTTCTTTTCCTTTGTATAGCGTTCTCATTTTGTAGCTTATTTGTGTCTTCCTTGGAACACCATTTCTCGTGATCTCATACCACCAAAATATATCCTTCGACGACATGCTCTTCCACTTTCTCTTTACTCGACATCCAATAAAACTTAAGAAAAAATATATCTCACTCATTTAATTCATTTTACATGCACAATATGTCAACGAAAAGTTAATAACGAGTAGATTATGAAAATTTAAGTTTCATACTAAAATTCAAACAAGAATTTCCCGAAATTGAATTTACAGTTGCAGTTTTTTTTTCATAAAACTGTCAAAACTTTCATCCTTACTTTAAAAATAATATGTAATTCATTTTTCATGAATAATATATCAATATAAAGCTAATAATGAATAGATTATGAAAATACAGATTTCATGTCAAAAACACAAATGAGTAAATTGCAAAAAGAAACTTCAGTAGACAGATAGTAACAATTAAGTCTATAGTATTAATGATGTACTTATTAACAGTGTGAATCTAAACATAAATCACATTCGACTAATCTACACCAACATCATATTCCAAGAGTAGAATAGCATGTCAAACATATGGCCAACAAGTCAAGGCTAAAGATTAGTTTATTGTGTTATTTTATCATTGCATAGTGATAAGATAGTAGATATCTTTCTCAAATTAATTAAGACAAATTCTAGCCACAACATTCTATGACACATATAGTAGAAAAGTAAGTGTTCATCTCCAAATGTTTAATGTAGTTAAATTGACAATTTATCAACTTTTATGTTCGCACCGTTTCTTTCTCAAACCTCATTTGTTAATAGTGCAAAAAGTTTTAAACAATGAATAACAAGAGAAGTTTCAACCACTTTAAGAAGATTTCTTCTTCAACCCCTCAATGCTATATTCATTAGAAATAATGACGTAAATTGGGACAGTTAAATCGGCTGCTTTGATACAATTAATAGCAAATAGGAGCAAAAATAGTGGATTGTGTACTTTAAATTTGCAGCGAAAATTGTTGATTTTGTTATCAAGAGAATCCCCAAATTTGTGTTGAATCTCTTGGAAACAAAGATTTGATTCACAAATTGTCTATTTTTGTGTGTTTCTTTCTATCAAAGTGATTGAGAAGTCGTACCTTTGTTCTCATTTATGTACTGCTTTGTTTTCAGAGATAACCACAGCTTCTCATAAAAAAGTAACTGTAGAAAACCACACTTTTTCAATAACACACTACAAAAAATATGTAAAATTGCAAGGGTTTATTTGCGGAGATTATTTTAACCTCCATAAAATTATATGAAATGTGGGGGTTAAAAATCTACCACTAAAATTTATAAATTTGTGGAGTTTTAAACCCCCGCTATAAATTGTGGGAGTTTTAAACCCCCGCTATCAATAGAATAAATAGCGCTTTATACCATTACAAAAAAATTCTCTTTTTTTTAATTGGTCAAAAATTTTCCTCATTTTTTAATTCACAACTTTCATTTCCCCCAAATTTTCCTCTCTCACATTTTTCCCAAATCAGCCTTTCTCGTTTCCCTCCCCCCCAAATTGACTTCGTTGGGTGGCTATTGCTACTTCGGTCGGCCACTGCAATTGAGCTATACTCCAAGATTGTAAGATTGTCACTTGTTGATTATCTCGCGTGTAATGGTATTCTATTTACTATAGTTTTTAGTTTATAAGTACTAATTAGATACGTATTTACATTTGTTTATTATGTAGGGAGGAGTTTGAGAAGATTAAAGATTTTGCTTTTAGACTACCACTTGAGAGTTGGAATTATTGCAAACTACATATGGTGAATCGCTCACTAGTTCACATGTTGATATTTTTATTCAAAAGATAGGACATGATCTTTGGGATGATGATCCAGGTAATGAAAATCATATGGTCGAAAGGTGGATGTTTATGGTTTTGGACTCATTTTATGGGAAATGTTGGCTGGAACTATTCCTTATGAAGATATGACACCAGTACAGGCTGCTTATGCTGTTGTGAACAAGGTATTGAATTTTTTCTTATTCATCTACTCTAGATTTATTTGATTCTCGAGTATTATTAACTTTATGCTCAGTTGTCATGGTGCACAATAGTATCAATGGTTCATACGTTATCTTTTTTCAAATAATTTATGACCGCCAATGCATTTGGAATGTAATGCACACAGGTATGACCATGCATGGATGACCTTTTTTGTCCGCATGACTAGCCGAGAAACAAGACCATGCCCCTAAACCCCATCTTTCCCCCAGAAAAAGATTATTTATGTTAATAGTTTCGCCATATTCTGCAAACAAAAAAGGATTTTTACTTATGCAAGCCTGTTATTAAGAAAGGATTTTGTGTAATTCTAATAGAATATTTCTGGAACCTTTCAGAATACGAGACCACTATTTCTGGGGATTGCTCTCCTATAATGAGAACTTTGATCGAACAGTGTTGGTCTCTGCATCCAGAAAAAAGGCCTGAGTTTTGGCAGATTGTAAAGACACTGGAGCAGTTTGAATCTTCAGTTGCGGATGATGAAACTCTAAATCTAGTACAAAATTCAATGCTTCATCACAAGAAGGGGTTTCTTTATTGGATCCAAAAACTTGGATCCGCACATCAAAATGCTACATTAAAGCCTAAGTCTGTCTCATGAGTTCCTATATTATCTAGCTTTGATAAATTCACCAAGTCCTGCTGTAATTAAAGAGGTTTTTGTTCTGTTCTGCTATATTTTTCTGCCTCACAGTTATACTAAATGCGTGATTAAGTTGTAGTTGTGAATCGAGGTGAAATGCTTTGTAATTTTTCATAATAGATAACATTGAACTTGATCATAGATTTTGAGTGTGATTGCAAATTGCATGTCTACGGCCTAGAGTTACATGACTGAAATAAAGCTCTTTTTTTTCTCTTTTTTAATATTGTATTTATGTCTTATTTCAACGTTTCTTTTGTTGGAAAAATTAGCTTTAGAATTTTGATAGGTCAGCAAATTAGTGTTAGTATTGTTAACATTCTATTTCAGTGATGTCGTTGCAATAAGACATCAGCAGCGCACTTCTGATTAGTTATACTCTCTTGCTGATAAAAATAGAGTGCTTTACTTTGTATTACTAACTTCTCTTGAAAAAATTCTTTTCCCTCCACCTATGTTGGTTTGTGGTACTTACGGGCTATATCTTTAATCCCAGAATATGAAAAGTTAACATCGAGATTGCAAATGCAAACGAATTGGTCAAGGATGAGTATTGGGAATCATCCAACTTTAACATGCTTGAGCGAGAACCGTTCTACACTGGTTTATTTTATTTCTTCTTCTTGTCATAGTTTTTCCTTCTCTAAAAGTCAGTTCCTTTCTTAATTATCTATGCTAGAATAAACTACTGAATCAGTACTTAAACTGTCTCCTATATAATGACATCATACACAAATTTGACAATATCCCTATACTTTAAAACAGTGTTGTTAAAAGCATTCACAGTAAGGTGGGGCTCTGGCATTTCATATGGCTGAGGCGACTTGAGGTGAAAGAAGTGACTTAGGAGCATATTCAGACATGTACAATATTTCACTTCTTGGTGCGACTTTCTTCAGGTCTCGATATTTTCTGGGTCTCTTTTTCTTCAAGCTCCAGGTATGTTTCTTCTTCTTGGAATATACTAAAATGTTTAAGGGGATGGCTATGTATTCCGCTGCCAATTAGGCTCTACATATATTCCTCCAGCTGAATCTTGTTTACTGTATAGCTTTATAATCCTATTGATGATAGAAGAGTGTGTGTGTTTGTATGCTCTTGTACTTATTTGCCAAATCCAGTATAACTAAAAGCTAAAAATAAGTACCTCATTATTCATTGCTCATCTAATAAATTTGACCGTCTTAGAGATGTTAATTATCAAAATAGCCAGTAATAACTAGTAATAAAGTCGGCTGGACCGGCTTGATTAGATTGAAAGTTTTTCTTGTATTGTTTTCTGGGTTGTTGTGTTCTATATCCTTTGCTATAGTAGAGTGGTTCTTTGAAAAATAACTTTGACATAAGTTATTTAGTTATGTCTCACTGATGGCAGAGTTGTGTAAAACATGCATATGTCATGTAGGTGTGCATGATATATAATTTTGTCGAATGAAAGTGTTCAAATAAACACTGTGAAAGTTAGATGCGTCTTACTAAAAATTGATGCCAAGTTTAAGGGGTTATCTATGTATTTGGCCCATGATATTTTTCATTTGCGTCCTAAAAAAATATGGATGAAGATGAATCACTATGCTTTATATAAAAAATGGAGAGTCATCATGGTTCCCTTCTAATGTAAGCTTATCGAGTGGAGGTGTTTCATATTTTGTAGTATACAGTTCACTTCTTACACTGTTTATAATGTAACATGGTTACTAATAGAAGTACCTCTGATGGCCAACTTTCTGATTAAAGAATCACTAATGTTCCCTTATAATGTAAGTTTACTAAGTGGATGTGCTTCATATTTTGCATTCTAAAGTTCCTCTCTTCATACTGTTCAACGTAGTTAATAGTAAAAGTACCTCTGATAGCCAACTGTAAGCTATTGTCCTCACACTGGACATTTTACAGAAACCAAACTTGGAGATAAGATATTTATTGGCAGAAACTTTTATAACAATTAATGTACATAGATAGCAGTCCCATCCCCGTTTCATTTCCCTTTTGCTTCCTAGTAAGGAGGTTGGATGGGTTGTGGTCTAGGTCGGATGATCAAGTTAAAACATTTCATATAAAATGTCATTGGATGTTCTCCCTAAATGCCAAAGTTCACACTTAAGAGTTCTGTGCCAAGTCACTTTCAATCTTACCCCTAATTGTTGTTTTAAGTGAATTATGTCACATAAAAAAGAGAGCCGGAGAAATATATCTAATGTGCTCTTTATATATTTAGATTGGGTTGTATGGAATAGAAAAGTTGTTTTTCGATTTAACTCCCATATTCAAGGGAAGACCATATTTATTTGTGTCCGTGCCTTATTTGTATTCATTTTAATATGAAAAATAGAGAACTATCTAGAATGAGTTTCAGTAGACCCTTGGCCTAAAATTTTGAACTTCGGATTCTTCTTGGTGTTGTTTTGGAATTCCTTATGAATAGTGATATTGTTTGTATACTATATTTAATCAGATTGCTAAGTCAGATTCACTTTATGTCCTCTTTACTTATATTAAAAGCAGTTTATTGGTTGATTTTTATACTTTGCATTTTTATGAAGCCAAGTGATGCGGCTAATGGACCCATTTCACACGCCCATGGATGCAAGGAGATCACATAATGATAATAATCCTACATTCTTTGATTTCATTGCATTTGTCTTGGATATTCAATTATGATGATGTAATTGTGTGGTTGGAGTGGATCTTAGAATATTGAAGTTTTTGTGTTTAAATTTGATTTTGGAGTTTAAAGATAGTAGTTAATGCTGAAAAATTGGAGTTTGAAGATGTTAATGTTGAAAATTTAATTTTGAAGTTTAATGTTCAATGTATTTTTGATATGCTTGTCAATTACAATGTTTAATTACTCGTGTTGTATTAATGATATATGGATTGAGCAAGTAATGGATTGTAGGTTATGTCTAAGGAAATAATTAAATTTGAGCTAAAATTAAAATCTAAAATTAGTTATTGGAAATTTATGGGCCCTACTATTCAAAAAAAAATTACGGAGGTTTTAAATCCCTGCAATTTTTAAATAAAAATTATAATAAAAAAATTAAATTTAGAGTAGCAGGGTCAAACCACTGCAAAATAACTGCCGCAAATTAATTATGGGGGTCGAAAAAAAATCGTCGCAAATTATTTGTGACGGCTCGTATTGTGGAGATTTTTTGGGAACCGCCAGAATTACATTTTACGGGGCTTTAAAACCCCCGCAAACCGTAAATTTAACCCCCACAATTTGACCCCTTTTTTGTAGTGACAGTGTGAGATTTTATTTGATTAGTAGTATTCTTTTACTCTTATCTCTTTCAACAGGTCGAATCGGGTCAGATTAGTCCAGATGAGTGATCCATGACCCAAATCAGTATCCAACAAAAGCTATGTTCAATATATTGATCCACCCAGATCTCATTTCAGCATTGGTATCTATATTGTGTTGGTTCAATCCAATTCTATGTTCAATATTGCTACCTTCATCGATCTCTGTGATATTCCATGTGATAGGCTCAACCGATGCATTGTAGCAGTGGTGTAACAAAACATAGGCTTGCATTTACAAGTTCATATTTCATATCATAGTCCCAATAGCAAAATAACATCTATAAATCATAAAGCGGATATATCTAATAATCAAACTAAATTTCAGTTAAAAAAATTAACAAGAATTGCAGAATCTAATTTTGGCCAACGACATACTTCTCTTGTTTTCCTTTTCCATATCTCTTTGATATAACTAAACACAACACGTCTAACCATACTTGAAAGTCCTCAGACACTTTTGCTTTATATTTTCTTCTCAAGACA
Source organism: Capsicum annuum (assembly GCF_002878395.1). Taxonomy (NCBI): domain Eukaryota; kingdom Viridiplantae; phylum Streptophyta; class Magnoliopsida; order Solanales; family Solanaceae; genus Capsicum; species Capsicum annuum. Next base: position 22,389 of record NW_025858869.1, read on the forward strand.
AGCCCAAAGACTATTTATAATGGAATGCCACCTATTTCTGATGGATAGCTATGTTAGCTAGGCACCTTGCCTTTTCGAAATATAATCTGTACCGTAACATGACAAATTAGAAGATGAGCTATAGTTAGTAGAAACTTAGTTTCAGATTCTATATGCTGATGTTATAGGTAGTTATCCACGTCATATTATCTGTTAGAGTAATTAGTTAGAAGTTAGTTATAACTAACTTAGTGGGTGCATATATGCTCTTAGCAGTAATGTACAGAGAATTAATTTAGATAGTTCATTTTTCATCAATGAGCAATGTTATTCTTCTTTCACTCTTCTTCGTCTCTTCTACTCTTGTGATTGTTCTCTTCTTATAACTTTCAAGAACTTCATTTCAGCTTAACTAATTTCATGTTATCAAAGCCATAGGAGTTCTATTATCTGTCAAATCTATTGAGATCAATTCTAGAAGGGATTGAAGGTGTAATTTCTGCTAAAGCATTCTTCAAATCCAAGTACAATCTGCAAGTCTTCAAATCTGTTCAATTTTATAACTCTGCATACTCTTCTCCTTCTACTGAGGATCTTGAACATCTTCGAAGGGATTCCAACGCTACTCCTAATACTACTACTCACACATACGCAGATGGCCAATTTGGATCAGTTATGGATCATAATCATCTATTGTTTCTCCACTCGTCTGATATAAGTGGTATCTCCCTTGTTTCTGTTTAATTGAATGGTATAAAAAACTATGTTATTTGGAGTAGATCAATACACATAGCACTGTTAGGTCAAGATAAATTGGGAATTATTGATGGGACTTTAAAGAAAAAAAGGTTTAGGGAAGAATTATGGGGACAATGAGAGAGGGTAAAAGTTGTAGTCTTGTCCTGGATCATGAATGCAGTTTCTAGCTACCTCTTAAGTGGAATTGTCTATGCATCTACTGCTTGGTGTTTGTGGGAAGAATTGAAAGAAATATTTGACAAAGTGAGTGGTTTAAGAACATTCAATATTCACAGAGAAATTGCTACTATTACACAAGGAACAATATTTGTGTCTGTGCATTTCACCAAGGTGAAAGATTTGTGGAATGAATTAGAGTCTCTTGTGAATATTCCTGGTTGTGAGTGTCCACAGTCTAAAGAATTTGTTGATTATATCTAACGACAAAAACTCTATCAATTTCTGATGAGGCTGAATGAGACATTTCTGCAAGCCAAAAGTCAATTGTTGCTAATGAATCCCTTACCTACTGTAAATTAGGCTTATGCCATGATAATGAATTATGAGAGTCAAAAAGTTTCCAGCACATCTACTAGTTTGCTAGGGGTTGCACCTAACAAGTATGATCTTGTGGTTAGGTATTCAAAAATAGGACCATCTAAGTTCAGGAAAGAAAAAGATTATAATCTGCAATGTGATCACTGTAAAATGAAGGGACATGTCAAGGAGAAGTGTTATAAGCTTGTAGGCTATCCATCCAACTATCCTTCTAATTTTAACAAGAAAAGAAGGTTTGTTCCTAATTCTGGAGGCTATCATAATGCACATAATGTTCAAGTTAAAGCTGAGTATGTACCAGGTGAAGAATTCAATCACATAACCAACACTAATGCAGTGAGTGATAACCAAAGTAGACATACTGATCAGATAGTTGCCAGTGTAACAAGCTTATATCAACAGTTGAACCTTAGAAGGATTCAAACTAGTCAGTTAAATCAAAATGATAGTGCATGTGTGTTTACCAAGAGCCAATATGAACAACTACTACAACTTCTACAAAAGTCAAACCAAACTATGGATAGTGCTAACATGATCAAGACAAATGACAATAGCGTTGACAGTTCAAGTATGACTAAGGCTTTAACAGTATCTTCTAATGGAACAGGTTGGATTTTTTATACTGGAGCCACAAACCATATGGTATCCAATATCAATATGCTTAATGCACATACTATCACTGAACCTGTCCATCCAAAAAGGTATATTTGCTTAATGGGGACATATCATTAGTCACTCATACAGGTGATAGTACTATATCAATATATAGCACATTACAAGATGTGTTTCATTTGTCTCAATTTAAATTCAACTTACTGTCAGTGTCCAAGGTTACAAGGGAATTACATTGTGCTATTTTATTTTATCCTGACTGTTGTATATTTTAGGATCTCTCAAGTGAGAAGGTGAAGGATATTGGTAGATAAGAAGATGGCCTTTACCTACTTAATTGGCATAAGAACACTACTCTCAATCATGATATAATCCTGGCAGCTAAAACTTCTAAGAAAACTCAATTTCTAAGTCAGTTAGATATCAACCTCTGGCATAGGAGGTTTGGACATGTGTCCACATCTGTACCAAACAATTTGATTCCAAATAAGAGACAAGCTATTAGTGATATTATAGAAAAATGTTCTGTGTGTCCTGCTGCCACTTTTCCTGCTTGTAGTATAAAAAGTAATAGTTGTTTTGAATTAGTTCATATGGATGTATGGGGACCCTATAAACCCCCTACTATTGAAGGTTATAAGTATTTCTTGACTATAGTTGATGACTATTCTAGAATGCATGGATTTACTTTCTAAGATTGAAATCAGATGTATGTGTTGTTATTCAATATTTCCTTGCTTTTGTCCATACTCAATTCAATAAAACAATAAAGATGTGTAGAACTGATAATGGTGCAGAATTTATTAGCAAAATATGTGTTGATAAATTTAGAGAATTAGGCATCATTCATGAAAGAAATTGTCCATATTCCCCTAAACAAAATGGTGTAGCTGAGAGAAAACATAGGCACATCTTAGAGGTAACAAGAGCTTTTAGACTGCAAGCAAATATCCCAA